>NC_140171.1:18856203-18881203 GCF_963971535.1 Notolepis coatsorum
CACACACACACACACACACACACACACACACACACACACACACACACACACACACACACACACACACACACACACACACACACACACACAAATTACAGTTATGAAATCCTGTGCGTGTGTAGCCATAGGGAAACGGTGTTGTGAGCCCAGGAGATGGGACCAGACCCGCCACAGCTGCACGTAGCATTACAATAAGTCCATTACTGTGGGGCCTGGGACACAGTCTGCTCTGTGTCACGTACTCCTCTCTGCACAGAGGACACTCATTAACACCTATCTGCAAAGAGGACGCTCATTAACACCTCATTAACACCTATCTGCAAATAGGACGCTCATTAACACCTCATTAACACTGATCTGCACAGAGGACACTCATTAACACCTCATTAACACTGATCTGCACAGAGGACGCTCATTAACACCTCATTAACACTGATCTGCACAGAGGACGCTCATTAACACCTCATTAACACTGATCTGAACAGAGGACGTTCATTAACACCGCATTAACACTGATCTGAACAGAGGACGTTCATTAACACCTAATTAACACTGATCTGCACAGAGGACGATCATTAACACCTCATTAACACATCATTAACACCTCACCACAGAGGACGCTCATTAACACATAATCAACACATCATTAACACATCATTAACACGTCATTAACACCCAATTAACACATAATTAACACATATTTAACACACAATTAACACATCATGAACACATCTCTGCACAGAGGATGCTCATTAACACCTCATTAACACATCATTAACACTGATCTGCACAGATGACGCTCATTAACACCTCATTAACACACCATTAACACGGATCTGCACAGAGGACGCTCATTAACACCTCATTAACACCGCATTAACACATCATTAACACATCATTAACACCTCTCTGCACAGATGACGCTCATTAACACCTCAGTAACACCTCAGTAACAGCGCATTAACACATCAGTAACACATCATTAACACATCATTAACACCTCCTTAGCACAGAGGGCGCTCATTAACACCTCCCTAACACCTCTCTGGCTCTCTCTCTCTCTCTCTCTCTCTCTCTCTCTCTCTCTCTCTCTCTCTCTCTCTCTCTCTCTCTCTCTCTCTCTCTCTCTCTCTCTCTCTCTCTGTCTCTTTATCTCTCACACACACAGCTGGGTTGGGTAGTAAGTGATTACACATAACCAGATTACACATTCAATTCACAGTCATTCAATTATAGAAATGTACAAAAAAAATTATGAGTTCGGTTACTGAGAAAAATACAGTGATCAGATTACTGATACTTTAGAAGAAGCGATTACTTGTTGGATTACGAGCATACAAAATGAAGAACACAAGAGTCATTACACACTACTTACAGTAATGTTAGTACGGAGCCCCTTCCTGGGGTCAGCCGAGAAATAATCTGTACTCTCGGTTTACAAATCTGTACTCTCGATTTACAAACCTGTACTCTCAGTTTACAGATTTCTAAACAGAGAGTGCAGATTTCTAAACAGAGAGTGCAGATTTCTAAACAGAGGGTGCAGATTTCTAAACAGGGTGCAGATTTCTAAACAGAGGGTGCAGATTTCCACATGGATCTTTCTTTCCCCCTCCTCAGCTCCGTAATGTTAGTCGTGATCGTAGATGTTGATGGCAATAACGTCACTCAACAGACCGCCTGTGAATTGGATTAAAATTGTCCGTCTCACCCAGTGGTGCAGTCGTAATATGGGCCAAGGCCAAACGCCACGTGCACGCGCGCTCCCGTGCACGCGCACGCGCATACATGTTCCCTCGGTTGCGCACAGAACAGATGATACAACTTGTCTCATCCTTCCACGGGAGATCAAGCAACCCCCCACCTACAGGGCTTGTATTTGGTTGTCGGTATCCTATTATTATGCAAAGTCTAGGTGATAAGTGCCGGCGGCCGGGGTATACGGCGCGACGAGTCATTTTTGTGTAGCCGGCCGGCACTTATCACCTAGACTTTGCATAATAATAGGATGCGCGTACTTCTGCCTCAGTGACGAAGCCCAAACGTCGTTTGACCGCGTATGCCCAGCACTGCACCCCTGGTCCCACCCTTCGATTCTCTACATAAAGGCAAAGTAATCCTAAAGTAATCGGGATATGTTACTCTGTTACACCGATTAGGTTACCCATCACAATTGTAAGCGGGGCAATCAGAAAATCTGTAACGGAATACATTTAAGCAACCAGCCCACACGCACGCACGCACGCACGGACGCACGCACGCACACACGCACGCACGCACGCACGCACGCACGCACGCACGCACACACACACACACACACACACACACACACACACACACACACACACACACACACACACACACACACACACACACACTGATGATGATCAAAGAGAAGATGTTAGCAGCATGTTTTGTTCTTCTGGCAGCCGACATGGTGTGGTGTGATCTGGGGGGAATGACAACAAGACAGACATATTGCCCTGTAGGGAGCTGAAAGACCCAGGTATTCGTGACTGTAGGACAAAGGGAGATAGGGAAAAAGGGAGGGAGGGAGAGAGAGAGAGAGAGTGAGTGAGTAGAGAGAGGCTGAAGGTTTTGGTGTAATGGAGTGTATGAAGGAGAAGGTCGAGGGGACAACATTCTCCTATGCAGAGAGTTGGATGATGGTCCACGTGCGTCAAACATCTCTCCAAAAAGGAAGTAAAAGTAAACTAACCGGTGCTACCTGTACTAAATAATATTATTTTCCATTTGCACTCTGGTTGGATGCCAAACATCTTTTCGTTGTACTGTACTTGTGCTGTGTAATGACAATACATTTTAATCGAATCGAATCTAAACTCACAAATGTTTAGACATGTCTTGGGTTATTTGTGATGCTCTGTATACATCCAATTCAAACTCATAGCTAGAGCTGCCGCGATTACCGCATTACCGCGGTATCGCTGTTACATCACGGCCACCGCAGAGTAGGCTGAATACCGCGTCACCGCTGTTTTTTATAATAATAATAATAAATTACCCGCCTCTCGTTGGGCTTGCGGCTCTGCAGATATACCCTACCCATCTATCGAGGTTCCAAGCGACCCTATTGGGTACCAGAAAAGTCACGTGAAACATTGCAGACCACTGATTGGTCAGAAGAGAGACGCGTCACACGTTGTAGTGTCACCACCAATCGGCAAGCGCGTATTAGGTTTTTACTTCCTGAATGTCAGATCATCACAACACGGCTAATAACGTTAGCTTTAACTCTCCGCCGGAGTGGACTACGATCGCTCCTAAGGAGTACTAAACGAGACATAATGATTTTACTGTCTGCAACGAATGTTATAATAAAAGCCCTTCGTTCTATACACTTGTCTGATTGAAAACTTTATTAACAGACCGCAGAATGGGACAACTCAGCACGCTCTGAGCAAAGAAAGGAACTGAGATATGAATAGAGTATTGCTTGCCTTGCTATTGTCCGGTAAATACGCTGATGTTATTGAACGTATAACTATATAATGTTAATGCCACAAAACGAATGCCTTTATTATAAAGTAGTAACTTTATAGTAATAATAATAAGAAAGGGTCGGGGGGGTTAGGGGTAACCACCCCTGCCCGCGTCACCGAGTGAACGGCGCACGACCAGAGGGTAAACTTCGAATCCGTGTTTCACTTTCAATAACTAATGCGTGCTTGCCGAATCCCAAACAATATTCATGCTGCAAAGTCATCCTCTAAAAATAGACATTTAGACTAGAGGCAGGCTATATGCTATAAAGAGTAGACTACTACTAAAAAAAAAAATGCATTCAAACTTTTTTTTTAAATTTTTTTTGTGCATGCGGTAATAACCGCGGCGGTAGGAAATATTTTGCAAATTTGTGCAGTAAGGAAATAATCAATACCGCGGCAGCTCTACTCATAGCCATATTTTCTTTCAAACTAATTTGGTGGCACGTGTCTGGATGTGGTACAGATTGCTATGACGTACAGGTTGTAGAGGCAGGGGATGTTGATCTCGGGATGTTGATCCAAACCATGCGCACATAATTTTTAAGTTGAAATCCTGACCAAAACAATGAAACAGGCGACATTTAGTGGTGTTTCTGTGGTTCTCATTCAAGCTGGATCAAGACCTTTGGTGTTTAATGCTGTTGCATACCTAGTTAGGCGACGTGTCCACAGATAGCGTTTTTTTCAAGGCGGACCGCTTTGAAAATCAATAATATGCATGCCCAGAGCGTTTCCATAGCGTTTTCCAGAGCTTGCGACTCCCGCGGCTCAGCCACTTGCTCGATTTTGATTGGTCGGTCGAAAAAAGTTACCTTGATGAGCGGCGATCCTCTCCAAAAGTTGAACTATTTTCAACTTTATGCGCTGGGAGCGCTACGCCCAAAAAACGCTAGCCGCCGAGAGCGCTAATACGCGAGGCGCGGCGCTGGGAAACGGAGCTCGCCTGTCGCATCTTTAGCATAGAAATAAATGACAGAAAGGAGCTGGCAACTCATAAAAAGCTGGCTGTCGACACAGCCCCTTAGGCAGGGGCGGAGCTATAGGCGAGGCTGCAGAGGCAGCTGCCTTAGGGCCCGCCCACCGTCTGGCGGGAGGGGGGCCCGGGCCCAGGCCCGGGACTGAATGGAGTTGCCGTTCGCGTGTGGGACTGGATCGAACGGCAACTGGTAACGGCAACTGGGACTGGTGCGTTTGTTTTGATTCTAGGCTCCTCCCGTTTTGCCAGTACTGTGGTACGAGTACGACTGATAGCGTGTGGTTTAGGAACAGGGCGTTTTGCACAAATCCAGCGCTCCCTTTCCTTGGCTGTGACGTAGCCACGTAAGTCTCACAAGCAGCGCGGAGGTGGGAAGCGGTATTTTTCTCTGATGTCGCGTTCACGTTACGTGGGAAGAATCGGAAGAACCAGCTTCCGACTGGGAAAAACCATTCACGTCAGCCTCCTAGTTGTAATTCCTACTAGGACATATGGGATTTCATTTTTTATAGACCCCGATATCTCCCACTTCGCGTCACGAATTGCGGAAGTATGGATGTGGGCGTTTTGATCGAGTCAATGCGTGAAGGCTTCCTAGTTGTAGCAACGAGATGTCCTCTGGTTCTTCCGCTTCTTCCCACGTAACGTGAACGCGACATCAGAGAAAAATATCGCTTGCTAATGTTGCTGGGCAACAAGCTATGTCCAACATAATAAGTCACCTGAAACATCACCACCGCTACCATGGTGTATTAAAATCCGACGACGCCGAGCAGCTAAAGGGGACATTTACCGAGGACCAGCACAAAGTGTGGATATATTATGATTTAACAAGTCTTATCTGTCCAGGACGATGACAACATTATTGCAGGTAAGCTAACTACTAACGTTATCACGGTAGCTTGGATGCTAACTAACGTAATGTGAATGAATGAAAACTTTATTTAACAGATTGCAGAATGGGTACAATACAGTACGGCTCAATACACACAATTGTTAAGGGGATGCAGACCAGAGAAAGACGTTTGTCTTGTTTACATCAGGGTCCCCCATTTTCAATTCATAGTGATCATAGAAAACATATACGTTACCACCTAGCCACAATCTATGGTATTTCTAGGTTACCACATGGGTGGCGCACGTGAACACTTTGTGAATTATGTGAGGGTGTATCATGATGATGGTAATTTGGCACTTAACGAACATTACCTATCTCTTTGCCGTTTTGCATAGTGCACTGCATAGTACCAGAGATGACAAAAGTTATGTGGTAACATAGGTCGCATCACTGCCAGTAGTCTGCCTATTACCCAATTCTGACTCTGGTATTAGTCAACTAACGTACTGTTAGCCAGTTAGTACTGTTAGCCAGTTAGTACTGTTAGCCAGCTACTGTAATAACAAAACTGAAATATCTAATGATGATAGTCAATCATAAAGACAGAAAACACTCTCATCACAGACAAGCTGGATCTGGCCAAATACCTAAACATGTCATGGTGAATGAATGAAAACTTTATTTAACAGATTGCAGAATGGGTACAATACAGTACAGCTCAATACATACAATTGTTAAGGGGATGCAGACCAGAGAAACACTTTCGTCTTGTTTACATCAGGGTCCCCCATTTTCAATTCATTATAACATAATGACATACAGATAGACAGTAGTGCTACATCTATACATGACATACCAGATTTGCAAATACAGTACTGTTTGTGATACGAAAAGAGTCCAGAAAAGAGAGTATATACATTTGACGTATTATTATTGTATTGTGATATGTTTTGTTTCATGTTGGATTTTTTTTTTTTTTTTTTTTTTAATAATACAATACATATCGGGGGGGGGGGGCCGAGCTGTCAATCTCGCCTCGGGGCCCGTGGGGCATTCCAACCGCCACTGCCCTTAGGTATTGAACATATTCACACGGTGGCCATTTTGCACTTATGTCATGCTCAGGGTGGGATTCCTTTCCAGTTTCCACCCTGTTCCCACCTTGGAATCCCATCCTGAGCATGACATAAGTGCAAAATGGCCGCCGTGTGAATATGGTCAATATGGACTCCGTGGGCGACATGAAGGCAGCTAGGTGAAGGTGAAACCCGAACCATGAAACGTTGGGGAGCATGTCTATGTTCCCCGGGTCCTATGTTCCCCGGGTTCTATGTTCCCCGCTTTGATTGATTGATTGATTGAAAATTTTAGACCACCAGCCCTGATTCCAAACTCTAACCTTAACCAGTTCGAAAGAGGGCCTAAGCTTAAAGGATAACTCCACTATTTTGGGAAATTAGCTTATTTAACATCTTCCCTGGAGTTAGACAAGAAGATACATACCTTTTTTGTCTCTGTGCGTGCATTTTAGCTTTGGGAATAGACGCTCCGTTAGCATAGCTTAGCTTCATCACTGGAAGTGAGGCAGGACAGTAGCCTTACAGTGCCTTACAGTGTATTGCAAGGTCTGACATTGACCAAACTTGATATGCATGACCTTGGTGGGCTCTAGGTCAACTCCTGCAAAGGGGGTCAATGTCAGACTTTGCAATCAAAAGTTAGGGGGCTAATAACCCTTGCCATAATTTCAGTGCGCCCCCTAACTTTTGATTGCAAGGTCTGACATTGACCCCCTTTTCAGGAGTTGACCTAGAGCCCACCAAGGTCATGCATATCAAATTTGGTCAATGTCAGACCTTGCAATACACTGTAAGGCACTGTAAGGCTACTGTCCTGCCTCACTTCCAGTGATGAAGCTAAGCTATGCTAACGGAGCGTCTATTCCCAAAGCTAAAATGCACGCACAGAGACAAAAAATGTATGTATCTTCTTGTCTAACTCCAGGGAAGATGTTAAATAAGCTAATTTCCCAAAATAGTGGAGTTCCCCTTTAACCGTTCTAAACAAGGCGGACATTAATAATTAATAAAATAATAAAAATTAATACAATTTTCAATCTATTAATCAATCAAAGCGGGGAACATAGAACCCGGGGAACATAGGACCCGGGGAACATAGGGATGATCCCAAACGTTGCATGGCTTCATCCAGTCTGACCCTGGAGACTTCCGTAAGACTTCATTCCTACCCTGTCCTCCCAACCTGAGCACCATATTACTGCCACTGTGTGAATATGGTCAATTGTCTCTCTCTCTCTCTCTCTCTCTCTCTCTCTCTCTCTCTCTCTCTCTCTCTCTCTCTCTCTCTCTCTCTCTCTCTCTCTCTCTCTATCTCTCTCTCTCCCTCTCTCTATGTCTCTCTCTCAACAGGACATTAATGGATTGGAGGTGATTTGCTCAGCCGAGCCGTTTACCAATGTCACAGTGGATCGGAGCCTCTTCGTGGAGGAGGAGGAAGAGCAGGAGCAGGAGAACCTGTAAGAAATGTCATACTAACTGACTCACTGACTGATTATCCTGCTGACTTAAGCTGGTTGCACATCATCAGGATTCTGCTCCTCACTCTCTGCAAGGTACAGTGCAGAACAGTGGAGGCTGCTGACCAAATTTTTAGGTGAAGCACAAATTATTATATTATATTATATTTATAAAACATCCCCCAATGTGTGTGTCAGGAGTGGCTGGTGAGTTCAAAAATTGGGGAGGACGGGAGAGATAAAAAAAATTAATAAAGAAGTACAGACACAGTGTGGTTATGAAGACAGCAGACAGACACTACAGTTAAAGACAACAGGCACTAGTAGTAAATACCTTTGAGTACGCCTCACTTACAAACATCACATCAATAGCTATAGGAGAGAGGAGGAGGAGGAGGGGAGAGGAGGAGGAGGAGAGGGAGAGGAGGAGAGGGGAGGAGGAGGGGAGAGGAGGAGAGGAGAGGAGGAGGAGGAGGAGGGGAGAGGAGAGGAGGAGGAGGAGGAGGAGGAGGAGGAGGAGGAGGGGAGGAGAGAGAGGGAGGAGAGAGAGGAAGAAAAGGAAAAGGGAGGGCCACAGCGGACCAAAATAAATCGCTCGTTACCCACAGAAAGGCAGAACGCATACGCACGCAGTAAAATACAGTCAATTAAATCATAATCAACACAGACCCGCCCCACACAGCTAATAATATAAAAAAAATTATTAATTTCACTCACCATTGACGACGTTACTTCTTAGGAGGAAATAGTGTCCCTGTCGCTCCCATCACTTGTAAATTAAATCCATCCTTCGCTCTTTTCTGATGAAACGTTCAATGACCTCCTCTGCAGTTGCAAATCCAGCAATGCAACAAACAGCAGTCCTTTGTGATCTAATCGATCCTTCATTTGCGTGAGGATGCTGTCGAAATCCACTAAACATTGTTCTGTTGATGCGTGACACACGTTCCATTTTCGGGACTCCGACTCCGACAGTCCAATCCGGCAATCACGTCAATTACACTACTTCAACTGAGATAAAAAAATATATATCATCAAACGATGCACAATAAGTTCATGAACAATAACAAAACACTTCACCCTGGGCCTGGTAGCTGCAGTGGTAGCCCTTTAGCTACGTTAGCTCCAACAAGTTAGCTTCTTCAACTGAGATAAAATGATTTTGTAAACAAAGCTGCAGAGCCGCAGTGTAGGAACCATTCTCTGATTGGATCTCAAGGCTGTCAATCATTCAACCTCCGTGTAGCTGCAGAGCAGCAGAGTTGGCACCATTCTCTGATTGGATTTCAAGGCTGTCAATCATTCAATCCCCCATTCAATGGCAAGAGTTTAAATGCACGGACCGTGCTTAGATGACGTTAATAGCCTATTTTGAGTGGCTATTATTTATTATTTATTTAATCCCGGGTCAACCCGTGCAGAATTCTGCACCAGTTTTTACTGCAGCCATTACTGCAGTGCAGGCCTGAGCTCAGAGCTGTCAATTTTGGCCATTTTTGAAGAAAAAAATAATTCACTGGCATTTTTTTTACAGAGGAAAACATTTATAATAAAATAATAATAATAATAATTAAAAAAAAATATATATATATATATATATATATATATATTATGTAAATTAATAATAATTAAGAATTATGAGTGAATTTGTGTTTCAGGTGTTCCTCCACTGGTGCAGAATCCTGCCATGACCGCGGTCCACTTCTACTGAGGTGACAAACCTCGAAACTAAAAGATTCATTTCTCAGAGTCACCTCTGTTCACATCACACAGAACTGTAATCTCATTGTCAGCGATTTTTCAAAAGGTCAGTCGCAACCAGGGCATGTGAGCGGCGCGGCGTGAGAGCGGCGCAGGGAGCGGATTGGGCGGTTTTGACGTGAGCGACGGTGTGGGTTTTAAAATGGGTCGGCGCGACATCCGGAGCGAGAGTTCTCCTCCGCTCCAATCCACTCCGGGCCGCTCACAGTGGTTTAACACTGATGTAATATACATGTAGTACAATGCCAAAGCAACAGGTGGCGATGTACAAACATGAAGGCCATTTTCAACCAATGAGAAGGGTGAACCGTCACTCACATCCTGCTAGACCAAAGTATATTCCGCCATTGTTGTTGTCGTTAGCTTACATGCTAACGTGAATGGCAGCGACCATAGCATTGTGGCTAGGCTAGCTACCATCGCTTAGTAGAGCTAGTTGAATGGATAAACAACGTTATTTAACATTGCAGAATGGGTACAATTACAATACGGCTCAATACAAACAATTGTTAAGGGGCCCAGGGGGTGTAGACTGTTGTAGTTTGGTCAAATCAAGCTAATTTACATCATGCTCCAAAAAAGATAAATTCTGCTGAGCGAGCTGTGGAGCGATGTGGAGCGGGGAGCGCTTGATTCGTGAATGAAGGTGAGCGGTGAGCGGAGCGGTGAGCAACTTGGGGAACCAGACGTCTAGAGCGAAGAGCGGATTTTTCGAGCGCTCCGCTCCGCTCACATGCTCTGGTGGCAACCGCTGTCTCTATGGGAAAACAATGAGCCAGCCAACGCACAGCTATTTTACTGTCTGTCTACTGGCTGACTGACTACCTCTCTGTACATCTGACTGGGTGGCTGACTGATTGACTGACAAATGACTGACTGATTGTTCTGTCCTCAGTGACCCATTAGGTCAGTATGATGATGTCCTGCCGAATGCACTGCTGATCCCTGCTCTGAGGCTGTGTGGCCAGCCAGCCCACTGGACAGGAAGCCCTGACACTCACCAGGTACAGTACATACAGTAGAGGCTGTGTGGCCAGCCAGCCCACTGGACAGGAAGCCCTGACACTCACCAGGTACAGTACATACAGTAGAGGCTGTGTGGCCAGCCAGCCCACTGGACAGGAAGCCCTGACACTCACCAGGTATGATCGCCTGATCTCTCAAAAAATAATGGCTGGATTGTCATCAAATTTGCTGTGAACATTCATGTACCCAAACGGAAGATACCTATTGAGTCTGGTGAGCCCTGCACGATCTTTCAAGTAGCGTATATAATTTCCACGCATATTCATTCAAGGCAGCCGAGACGCCGAGACACAGAACACGTTGGTAATGACAGGATTCAGGTTAAGAATAGACACAATTCCCCTATAACCCTTTCACTACCACACTACCAAAGGGTTAACCCCTTCACTGCGACAATACAGAAGGTTAACCCTTTCACTGCCACATGACAAAGGGTTAACCCTTTCACAACCACACTACAGAAGGTTAACCCTTTCACTTTCACTACCACACTACAGACGGTTATTGAGGAACAATACCTAGTGTGGTAGTGAAAGGTTAACCTTCTGTAGTGTGGTAGTGAAAGGTTAACCTTCTGTAGTGTGGTAGTGAAAGGTTAACGATAGGTTATGTAGATAACCTAGTTATATTAGTATTGGCTGAGCGTCCCTCTCTGAGCCTTATGAGATATCCCTTATCTCCTATGATACCTATTGTATCTCCCACAAACAAACTACATGCACCCCACCTGTATGGGGCCCCGCCCCCATGGTGGCACCGCCCATATAGCAGTGACTCTGGTCACCAAACACTCTTCCTCGCCAAAACCCGTCCCAGGAAAAGATCCCTCAAGAGGGAACTCAGGGCCGCGCAGAGCGGGACGCTCAGCCAATACTAATATAACTAGGTTATCTACATCAGGGGTTCCCAAACTTTTCAGGCCGGGGCCCAGAAAATAAGGCGTCAGAGAGCCGCGGCCCAATGCACATCGTCTGGCTTTTTTTTTTTTTTTTTTTGCCAGGCGACCGATTTTTTAAGCCAAATATCACTTCAATCCTATTAAGTTAGTTCAAGTTAGTTATTCATTTATATGTGCTATTTATGAGAGGGCTAACTTGTTGCAAAATAATAATGATAATAATAATAGCCTCATTAAAATACTATTGTTGCTTCGGTTGTTTTCAGCGTTTTATGTGCATAATCTGTTATTTAGTTTGAAATGTTCGTTGAAATAAGTAGATTTTTCGTTTTTGTTTATTTATTAAGTTAATATAAAACCATATAGTCACATTTTAGAATACAATAGAATAGAATTTTAGAATACAACTAGAAACACTGTCCTGGCCTGCTTCTAAGTTCAGTGGCCTGACAAAAAAAATAAAAATAAAAAAAATAAAAAATAAAAAAATAAAAAATATTTTTTTTTTTTTTTTTTTTTTTAATCATCTCGCGGCCCACCCGTGGCTGCTCGCGGCCCACCTTTGGGTCGCGACCCCGACTTTGGGAACCACTGATCTACATAACCTATCGTTATATATCGTATTTGCTTCGTGTCCCGCTCTGAGCCTTATGAGATAATGGGGAAGAGCGGACGCGAGGCCCGACAAATGTACCCCCTGAGGACCCGTAAGCCCACATCAAGGGGTGCGGGGAGCCCTGTCACCCCATCCTTCCTAATGAAGGGGGGGCGCAGTCAACTCCACCTGAATGCGAACAAGAGGGAACTAGAACCCCTTGAACACACCGTACAGGCGGAACCACGTGTGACTCAACACACTGAGGCCCATACCCATACACTCCTGCTACCCGACCAAAGGACGGGAAGCAGGAAAGGCCACAGACCCCAGAACCGCCTGGGAGACAGAACCCCCGGTCATGTCCATGAGGTAAAACCTTACAAAGGGGCCCGGGGAGGACCATGAAGCCGCAGCACAGATGTCCTCCACCGAGGCCCCACCCAGGAGGGCGGCAGAGGCAGCCACCCCACGAGTGGAGTGCGCCCTGACGCCCCCAGGGGGATCCTGCCCAGCCAACGTGTAGCAGAGGGTAATACCCTCGCACAACCAATGGGACAGGCGCTGCTTCGACAGTGCCTTACCAGCACGAGCCCCACCGTAACAGACAAAAAGCTGGTCGGTAACCCTGAAGTCCTGAGTACGGCTGAGGTAAATCCCCAAAGCACGGACTGGACATGACAGGTGAAGGCCCGCATCCAACTCACTAGCGTGAGGAGGAGGACGAAAAGCCTGAACCACAATATCCCGGGAGCGGAAGGAACTCCGGATATCCTTAGGCACGAAAGCAGGATTAGGTCGCAGAGTGGCACCGCAATCGGTCCGAAAAGACAGGCAAAGATAGGACGTACCGAGAGAGCACAGAGCTCACCTACGCGTTTAGCGGAAGTGACAGCCAGTAGGAACGCGGTCTTGAAGGACAGCTGTCCCAAAGGCGCCTGCTCGAGCGGCTCAAACGGGGCCAAGGACAACCGACCGAGGACCAACTGAAGATCCCAAGTCGGAGCCAAGGAGCGTTGCACAGCTTAACACGTCGAGCGCCAAGCAGGAAACGCTTCACAAGAGGGTGGCTGAACAAAACAGTCCCCTCAAAACCCTCATGATAGGAGGATATAGCTGCCGCATATACCCTCACCGTCGAAGCCGACAGCCTACCAAGAAGAGACTGGAGATAACTCAGAACAGCATCCAGGGGGCAGGAGACTGGGTCCCAGCCCCCCCCCTTACACCACTCTTGGAACGCACGCCACCTGCCCGCGTAAACCGTGACAGTGGAGGGAGCATGCGCACACCGGATGGTATCAACCACAGAGGGATCCATCCTCTCCAGACTCACCCTCCCACCAGCCACACCACCAGGCGTTGACCCAACACCGGAGGCTGGTAAAACACGCCGTTGTGCTGTGAGAGAGCCGTCGCTGACCACGGAATGACCCAAGGAGGAGCGACCAGAAGCTGGATTAAGACCGGGAACCACACTGACGTGCCCCGGTCCGGCGCGACCAGGATCACCGTCCTGCGCTCCCCCCGTATCCGCTCCAACAGCTGACTCAACAGCTGTACAGGAGGGAAGGCGTACAGAAGACCGGGCGGCCACGGAAAGGTCGAGAAGGCATCCACCCCCAAGGGGGGATGATCTGCTCGACTGAGCGAGAACCACAAGGGGCACTTGTGAGAACGTCGGCACGCAAACAGATCTACCGAGGCCTCCCCGAACCGATCCCAGATCTGTCTGACTATGTCGGAGCAGAGTTCCCACTCGTCGCGACGAAGACCGCCCCGAGACATTATATCCGCCCCCACATTCTCCGTACCAGGAACGTGGAGTGCCCTCAGACTGTGCAGCCTGCGGGATGCCCACAGCAACAGTTCGCGCGCCGCCCGGAGCAGGCGGGCGGAACGAGTCCCACCCTGCCTGTTGATATACGCCGCCGCCGTCACATTGTCCGTCCTGACCAAAACGTGCCTGCCCACCACCAGGTGGTGGAGCCGTTGGAGGACCAGAAGAACCGCCTTCAACTCCAACACATTGATATGCAGGGTAGCCGGGCCAGCATGACCTGTCCAGCTGCCCCCCACTGCATGGGTCCGACACACCCCTCCCCAACCTGTGAGAGAGGCGTCGGTGAAGACCGTGACGTGTGAGCCCCTGCTGCCCATGGGGACCCCAACGGAGAGGATACCCAGCCTCCTCCAATGGGCGAGGTCTCCCCATATCGACAAAGGAACCGTCAACCGTTTCCTTTTGTCCCTCACCGGATCCATTCTCAAAGAGGTAAACCACCTCTGTATCCTCCTCATAAAGAGGAGGCCAAGAGGAACCACCACGTGAGCAGCCGACATAAGGCCCAGCAGACGCATCACCTGCAGCGCCGTAACCGTCCCTCCCAGACGGAAACCCTCGAGCGCGCGACGGAGAACCCACCGACGCCGCTCCGAGAGGGTCGCAAGCATGGGCTCCGACCTCAATGTCAAGCCCAAGTACTCCACCTGTTGACTGGGAAGAGGGGTACTCTTCTTCCAATTCACAGCAAAACCCAGGCTGGTGAGGAATTCCACCACTAGCCGAGTATGAGACCTGGCAACCTCCTCTGAACGGCTGAGGAGTAGAATGTCGTCGAGATAGAATAGGACTCGTATCCCCTGACGACGTAAAGGCCCCAGAGCAGCCGCCACGCACTTGGTGAATGTGCGGGGAGCCAGAGAATAACCGAACGGCATTCTGTGGTACTCGTACGCTACGCCCTGAAACAGGAACCGTAGGAACTTCCTGTGAGGAGGGAAAATAGGAACGTGAAAATACGCATCCTTCAGGTCTATGGAGGTGAACCAGTCCCCCCTCCTGACAGCAAGCAGAAGGAGTTGGACGGTCAACATGGGTTCCATCCTAGAGGCAAATCTTTCCTGTGACAAAATGGCATCCAATGTAATAAAAAAAGTCAACCAACGAACTAGATTCTTGTACCGGATCTCCTCTCTGGTAAACAAGAATACCCTGAAGACTCTGGCAGGAGCACTCATTCAAGGGTACTATGACTATGCGTGCACCTCATGGTACCAAAGCACCTCAAAGGCGCTTAAAACAAAATTACAAACATCACAAAACAAACTGGTCAGACTACTACTTGACCTGAACCCCAGAACCCACCTCACCCCTGCCCACTTTGCCAACCTAGGATGGCTTAGAGTAGACGACAGAGTACAGCAACTTGCAATGGGCCTGGTCTACAAGATACACTATACGACCGGGGTGCCCATGTACATGTCAAAATACTTCCCAAAGGTCAGTGAATACCACAACCACTACACCAGAGGAAGCTCAACAAATCATGTTAAACCCAGATTCGGCTCAAACAAGGGACTAAACACGTTTCGCAATTATGCCACAACAATGTGGAACGCCCTACCCAAAGCTGTAAAGGAATGTGAATCCCTGCCCACATTCAAAACCGCCCTTAAAGAGCACCTACGGGAGGCTGCAATTCGAAACTGGCCACCGTAAATGCCCAAAACCCCCACCACCTCCTAATAGACAGTCTCCTCCCCACCGCATGTATATATTCCCTCCCCGCCGTATGTATATTTCCCTCCCACCCACCCACCCCCTCCTAATGTACAGTCCCCTCCCCATCATATGTATATACTCTGTCAGGATCTAGGGGTAACAGTACTGTATATTTGAATACCGCCTATGTCACAAATGTATCAGTACTAAATACCTATATGTCCCTATGCCATAAATGTCATGTATGTTGTGTATGTCATAAATGTCTATATGAATTGAAAATGGGGGACCCTGATGGAAACAAGACAAACGTCTTTCTCAGGTCTGCATCCCCTTAACAATTGTATGTATTGAGCCGTACTGTATTGTACCCATTCTGCAATCTGTTAAATAAAGTTTTCATTCATTCATTCATTCATTCAACATCCTGAATGGTCTCGCTACAATCAACCGATTGAACGCGGACAGATCCAGTATAGGTCTGACCCCCCCTGTTTTCTTGGGCACCAGAAAATAACAGGAGTAGACGCCTGACATTGCGTCCTCGCTCGGGACCACAACGACGGCCTGCTTCGCCAACAGAGATTGGATCTCGTCGGCCAGGGCTGTCACCGCGTCCGACCCTAACAATAGGGTCGGTACCAAACCTGAGAACGGAGGATGGGGCTGTGCGAACTGCAAAACCAGCTACGCCTCTAACGTTCTCTGCATCCACCGATTCAAAAAGCATTCCCGTCGCCATATGTGAATATAATCCCACAGCGCCCCCGCCGCCAACTGACGCTGGGCCGCAAGGAACAGTAGATAGTTGGCCCGGTCCCCCCCGTCGTGCAAAGCACCCAAGGGAGGACCCCGACAGAAAGGGCCGGTTTGATACGGGAGGAGCTGTCACCAAACTTGTGGACACACACTCGCCCCCTGAACACCCCTCCAGCGCATGCTGAGGAGTCGTTCCGCAGCTAGACACGCAAGGCATGAGGACCCCATGGGCTCCTACACGCCGAAGCCCTGCAGTGATATTGCTACCACTCAAACCACGCTCGCCTCTCCTTTGCAGACCACTGCCGGTTTGACGGGAGTGGGAGGCAACAGCGCGATACCCCGCCTGGCGAGGGCGAAGCCGGGGTAACCCCTGCTGAGCATTCAACAGAAGAGGCACCGAGTCCCCCTGCCGACCACTGGCGCTAGTGGCAGCTGTAACACCAGGTTCCACCCACCCACAACCTGCGGTGTAGGAACCACGCGACGACGGAACATTCTCACGGACAGACCCAGGCTCAGCCATCAACTGGGTGTCAGCCCCTGCCCCCATGAGAAGCGAAAAATGGGGCCGCATACGCTTCAATGAAGGTTCGCGGCCCGCAGCCAAAGGAGAACACTCAGAGCCCCGCTTCTGAGGGTAACAGAAAGCGGATTGAACGGGGAGCGGGCTGCTCGCGGCAAAATGACGACGGGTTGGTATACCAAACCCGAAATCACCCAAAATGGCCGATCCCTCGGCCGCCAAGGCTGTCGGCCTCGCGATACCCTGTTGACTCTCCAACCAGGGCACCACTGGCGGGGGAAACATGGCCGCCTGTCGAGAATCTCGCCACAGTCGTTGACGAGACCGTGCACCCACCTCCGGCTGCACAGCGTGAGGCGGTGTAGGACCCAGATCAATAACCGCCTGCGCCTCCACAGAACGCCCAAAAAGACTATCTGTGGAAAAAGGAGTCATGAGGAGAGAAAACCTATCCTCTTCCCCAAGAGGAGACTGCTCCAACCAAGCATGCCTAACAACCAAAGTCGATAGCATCCGAATCCTCCCCGCAGTTATAGCTTGCGACTGAGTCAAGATCTCTATAACACCACAAACATGAATCACGTTTACAATGTCGGTCTGACCCAAAGACCTACAACCCGACGCCATCTTGGATAGGAAAGTAGCTAGCTGAGCCATAACACTGGCCGCCGCTAAATGCCATCCTGCAGCAGTATACCACTCATTCGTCCATACTGCCACCCTCCGAGCCGATATGCTATCAAGCATCGACCGGGCGGAACGTCGTTCATCCCCGCCTGGGCACAGGAAAAAAGCTACCTGGCTGCTCAGCCAAGGTACCCCCGGCCTGCACCCCGTTGTCAGCCCCTTCACCCGTAAAAAAGGTAAATAGAGCCCAGCAAACCCCCCCACATCCACCACCGACTGACCTTCATCAATGAAGCTGGCAAGAGGAGGGAAAAGCGGAATCCCGCAGCGGGGATTATCAGACATTCCAGCGTCAACATCAGTGTCAGCAGAAAAAGCAGTAGTAGCATTAGCGTTAACAGCATGTTCCAGGATCACCAGGACATCGCCCACTACAGTGGAACGATCGCCAAGCCGCCCCGGCCCTGGTGCCGAAACATACTCCACAGCACGACCAACACCGACATCGATGCCTACTGACACAGACCTCACCCTTGTACAAGCCGACCCGTTAGCCAAACCTTGTACGCTGCCCCTCGGTCCGTCGCCGTCAGCCGAGGAACCACCAGCATAGGTCTCATGCGTCGTCGAAAAACAAGCTCCGGAGAATCCAGGGAAACACAATCCTCCGGTAAGCCCTCAACATTACGAACCTTCCTTAATCTTTTCATCCTGCTAGTTATCGTATGGTGCACGCAGCCATTACGCTGGGACGAAAATAGAGGAAGAGTGTTTGGTGACCAGAGTCACTGCTATATGGGCGGTGCCACCATGGGGGCGGGGCCCCATACAGGTGGGGTGCATGTAGTTTGTTCGTGGGAGATACAATAGGTATCATAGGAGATAAGGGATATCTCATAAGGCTCAGAGCGGGACGCGAAGCAAATACGATATATAACCTTCTGTAGTGTGGTAGTGAAAGGTTAACCTTCTGTAGTGTGGTAGTGAAAGGTTAACCTTCTGTAGTGGTGGTAGTGAAAGGTTAACCTTCTGTAGTGGTGGTAGTGAAAGGGTTAACCTTCTGTAGTTGGTAGTAAAAGGTTAACCTGCTGTAGTGTGGTAAGGATTAACTGTCTGTAGTGTGGTAGTGAAAGGTTAACCTTCTGTAGTGTGGTAGTGAAAGGTTAACCTTCTGTAGTGTGGTCGTGAAAGGTTAACCTTCTGTAGTGTGGTAGTGAAAGGTTAACCTTCTGTAGTGTGGTCGTGAAAGGTTAACCTTCTGTAGTGTGGTAGTGAAAGGGTTAACCTTCTGTAGTGGTGGTAGTGAAAGGGTTAACCTTCTGTAGTGGTGGT
Source organism: Notolepis coatsorum (assembly GCF_963971535.1). NCBI lineage: Eukaryota > Metazoa > Chordata > Actinopteri > Aulopiformes > Paralepididae > Notolepis > Notolepis coatsorum. The sequence goes on from NC_140171.1 coordinate 18,875,092, forward strand.
AGTGAAAGGTTAACCTTCTGTAGTGGTGGTAGTGAAAGGGTTAACCTTCTGTAGTGGTGGTAGTGAAAGGGTTAACCTTCTGTAGTGTGGTAGTGAAAGGTTAACCTTCTGTAGTGTGGTAGTGAAAGGGTTAACCTTCTGTAGTGGTGGTAGTGAAAGGTTAACCTTCTGTAGTGTGGTAGTGAAAGGTTAACCTTCTGTAGTGTGGTCGTGAAAGGTTAACCTTCTGTAGTGTGGTAGTGAAATGTTAACCTTCTGTAGTGTGGTAGTGAAAGGTTAACCTTCTGTAGTGTGGTAGTGAAAGGTTAACCTTCTGTAGTGTGGTAGTGAAATGTTAACCTTCTGTAGTGTGGTAGTGAAAGGTTAACCTTCTGTAGTGTGGTAAGGGTTAACCTTCTGTAGTGTGGCAGTGAAAGGGTTAACCTTCTGTAGTGTGGTAAGGGTTAACCGTCTGTAGTGTGGTAGTGAAAGGTTAACCTTCTGTAGTGTGGTAGTGAAAGGGTTAAGTAAGACTTTAGGACTCGATACAGGATGTACTTACTTGTTAATAAGGCTGTTTTTTCCCCCTTCGTCTCCCTGTCCATCTGTCCATCTGTCCATCTGTCCATCTGTCCATCTGTCCATCTGTCCAGGGCGAGGTGGGGATCAGCGTCACGGTGACCTTCGAGGCCCTGGTCGGAGAGAGCGCACGCTCCCACCTGGAGCTACACAACGAGGGCAGCACGGCCGTCTACTACAGCTGGCAGCGGCTGCCCCTGCCGGACAACTTCCCCGGCCTCCGCACGCCCACCAGCATCACGCCACTGTTCTACTTCAACTGCTCCGCGGGTAACACACGCTCACATGCAGGCAGAGGCGTGGGGCGCGGGCGGGACGGAAGTCATCACTCAGCCGATAGTATCAGCACAATATGAGCCTTTTACCAATGTGCCGGGTGTTGGAGTGCTACGGATAAAGCAGCAAGGTTTTTTTTTGCTCTAGATTCAGATTCAGATCGTTTTATTTGCCATATGCAACAAGTAGGGATGCTCAATATTGGCTTTTTTACCGATACCGATATTGTCCAACTCTTAATTTCCGATACCGATATCAACCGATATCAACCGATACCGATATATGCAGGGTTTCCCCCCCAAAAAACGGAATAATTTCAGGTAATTAACATTACTTATTACATGGCGTTTTAACATTCGCCGAAATGCTTGATTGTGATTGGTCAATAGCGCTCGGTTGCCCCTGACAGCAGTGAATTATTTTTCGATAACTGACCGCTGGGTAAATAAAGGTTATAGAAATGTAAAAAAAAAAAAAAGAAAAAAAAAAATATTTTTTAAAACCGATACCGATATTTTCCGATATCACATTTTAATGCCAATATCGGCCGATAATATCGGACATCCCTAGCAACAAGTATACAATGGAATTCTTACTCTCCGTTTTGCTCCACAGCATAAAGGAATAAAAAAGCAATTAACAAAAAAGCAGGTATTTCTATACAATAAAGTGTATGCTGTATGTGCAATAACATAAGTACAACTAAGTAAAAGTAAATACAAATACAAATTAAAATAAGTACACATTCGACAAGTTAATTAAAGATAATTGTACATTATATTGATGCATGAGGGTGCAGTCAAGTGACTGAGCATTGTAGCAGCATTTGAGTCCAGTAATGAGCGGATTAACTGTTCATCAGGCGTAGTGCCTGCCTACCTTTGTTAGTTAATCAAGGCTATTTGTGTGAGACAGAGATCACTTTCTTATCCGTTTGGGGTTGAAGCAATAAGGTTTCAAAAGGTTTCTTTACGTGCCGGCCCCCCAGCTGTGGAACAGTTTATCTTCACATATTAGAGTTGCCCCAACCCTAGCGATCTTTAAGTCTTTGTTAAAGACTCACCTCTTCTGACTTTTCATTCGGGTTGAGCCGTACATCTGCGCTTCTACTTTGACTGCATTTTATATTGTATTTTTATTGTTATATGCGTAGTACTGTTTGCAGTACTATTTCTGTTTGTGTAAATTGTGCATCTTGTGTTGTATTTTTATTAGTATTGTATTTTCATTACTTTTGTACTTTGCATTGTGTGTGTGGGGTGACAGTGGCTCAGGAGGTAGAGCAGTTGTCTGGTAATCGGAAGGTTCGCGGTTCAATTCCCACTCCTCCCGGGCAGTGTGTCGAAGTGTCCTTGAGCAAGACACTTAACCCCTAATTGCTTCTGATGAGCAGTTTGGCACCTTGCATGGTTGCCTCCGCTGTGAATGTGTGAGTGAATGGGTGGATGTTAGGGGAAAAAAATTATAACGCGATTTGGATAAAAGAGCTATATAATTGCACCATTTATTGCAGCATTTGTTTTTAAATGTGCTATATAAATAAATCGGACTTTGACCTTACATTCAATCTTAACCAAACCTTTCCCCCAGATAATAAGTATAAGTATGTGGCTAAGTAAATATAAATATATTGACAGTGTCAGTTATTGGAAATGTAAGCTCCTAAATAGAAAATGTTGTCAAAAACATGTGGTATCAGTCTAGCCCTGCCAGAAACACCTGCCCTGACTTCCCCTGTCAGAAGTTGTTGTTTTGCTGTATCTTATCTCCAACATCGCCCTGTCATTCATCCCTGTTATTCATAATCAGCCAGCGCTCTGTCTGACTTTCCACTCTCTCCTCTCCCCCGTCCCCTCCCCTCCCCTCTCCCCCGTCCCCTCTCCTCTCTCATCTCCCCTCCCCTCTCCTCTCTCCTCTCCCCCATCCCCTCTCCCTCTCCTCTCTCCCCTCCCCCCTCTCTCCTTCCCCCTCTCTCCTCTCCCCTCTCCTCCCCCCTCCCCCTCTCCTTCCCCCTCTCCTCTCCCCTCCCCTCTCCTCCCCCCTCTCTCCTTCCCCCTCTCCTCTCATCTCCCCCTCTCCCCTCCCCCTCTCCTCTCCTCTCCCCTCCCCCCTCCCCTCCTCTCCTTCCCCCTCTCCCCTCCCCTCTCCCCTCTCCTCTCCCCTCTCTCCTCCCCTCCCCCCTCCTCTCCCCCCTCCTCTCCCCCCTTCCCTCTCTCCTCTCCCCTCTCCTCTCCTCACCTCCCCTCTCTCCTCTCCCCCCTCTCATCTCCCCTCCCCCCTCTCCCCTCTCCTCTCCCCTATCCTCTCCCCTCCCCTCTCCCCTCCCCTCCCCTCTCCCCTCTCCCCTCCCCCCTCTCTGCTTCCCCCTCTCCCTCCCTCCAGGTGTGATCCTGCCCGGTGACACCCAGAGGATGGAGTTCACGTTCAAGACGGAGTCGTTGGGCATCAAGATGGAGCTGTGGCGGCTCAACACCCGCCCCGTGCTGCTGGGAGGAGCCTCCATGCTGGTCACGCTGAGGGGCGTGGCTCTGTACCAGGACACTATGGCAGACCGGAGGAGGGACATCGAGGTACTCGCACACAACACGTCTGTCAATACACAGCGCTGCCTAATTCTATTGGTGTCAATGTGTCCTAGCATACTTTCACGAGAGACGATACCTTTCATGTGAGCCTGAGAAACAAGACACCACTTTGTAAACTACTGAACTACTGACCTACTAGGAATGTCTGACCACTAAGGGCGGGATCCACAAAGGGTTTGCGCAGCGTTTTTCCGACAGAAAGCCGGTGCATATCACTCTGAAACTCTGTTTGGTATCCACAGAGGACGCGCAACGGGCAAAATGAGGTGGCGCATGCGTTCCGTCAGCATTGCGTCCGGTGCAATTGCCGCGTATTTAAATGAGGTAATATGGGCGGAACATGTCCCCGTTCTATGCAAATGAGCCTCGTCGAAATCTGCTCGGTATCCACAATGGCCCGCGCCAATTGCACAGAGCAATTAATGCTATGCACCTACCGTCTTCACAGACATGGTGGTAAATAAGCGCTGATCCCTAAGCGCTATAAAGAGGCATCATGCCAGCGTCACAGCCAGCGTCACAGGTGTTCATGGCAGCAGTAATTGTTGCCAGACGCAGGCATCGTAATGCCAGGCGTGCCCGTGAAAGAATATTTCGAAGGAGAATATCACTTTTTTTTTTATTGAGACCGAAATCATCCGGAGACACAGGTTGCCAGCTCAATCAATCCTGGTCTACTGGATGAAATAAAGGATGACATTGAGCCATGCAGCCACCCAGAGATCCCATGCAATCGTATTTATTATTATTTAAATATTGTTATTTAACTTTGGCTTTCCCAATGTTGTCGGCATTATTGATTGATTGACTTTTAAACGAGATTTTGATTTTGCATCATGCTGCAATTTTAATTTGTGTTATGCATTGCTCTTGCTGCATGATTTTATTATGTATTCATATATAAAGCACTTTGAACCATGTATGAAAGGTGCTATATAAATACAGTTTATTATTATTATGATTATTGACTGCACTCACGTTCCAATTGTACCACCGCACACTCATATGCTCCAGAATAAACATTTGATTTATAACGTGTCGTCCCATGAGGAGTATAGATGCTGGAAGCAGGCCAATGAAACGTTTATTCTGGAGGATAATGCTGAGAGGTTCTATTATAACTAAACATTAAATACAACTTGCTCACTCAAAATATTCGTGAATTATAAAATATCTTCACTGGCACAGTGCCTTAATTGTCAAGAGGGGTATGTTGTCGCGGGAATTACAGTATAGTACAGTAGTATAAGGACGCTCCCTTACATTTCGTCCTGTACAGCCAGAATCTATGGACGGATTTTGTTGATTGAGGTTTCGTTGGAACAGCAGCAAATAGATCTGTGTTCGAGAACTATGCAGCCCCAGGCAAAGATAGCCTTTGCAAAGTGGCGTGATTTGCTCCAAGTCTGGCAGTGAACACAGTGGCGGCTCGCCACTGGTGGCGCTAGGGCGCCGACCCACCTGTTAAATGAGAGAAGAAGAAAAAAAAAAAAACGTTTTTGTTTTTTGTTTTATAGCCCTATAAATAATATAAACATGTTTAAAATGAATAATATTTACTCATTTTAAGTATGTTTGTATTTCCAATGCACAATATAACGTTATTATCTAAATTAAAAAAACACCGTTTTCATGGGCAGGAAGTGACGTTTTTTTTTATTTTTTCGTATTTCTCGCCCGGGCAAGAAGCGATAACGCTCTGACTGCGTGTCACAGTTTGATCGCTGTCTCCGTCACAGCCAATCAGTGCATACGGCGTTGTGCGTTGAAATATGACTATTATGTTGGAATCCGAGCGCGATTTGAAGCGGTCTAGGCAGCAAGCGTGAACTTCCGTGAAGAATTTTCCATAGCCGCATTTCGCGGAGACGCTCTCTGATTGGCCGACGCGATGCCAGTTTTTTTCCATTGCCGCATTTCTCGGGTTGGTTATAGAGAGAATGCAACTCAGTACTCGACTCGTCAACAACAACAGCAACTGTTACTACACTGAGCTTAGGCACTCTTTCAAAGTTGGTTAAGGTTAGAGTTTGTCTTAGAGCATGGCGATAGAACGCCAGGTAGTTTGCAGGCTGTTCGAGGCGAAAATGGACAAAGACACAGCTCTTGGCTAACTAACAACAAGCTATATTATGGAGGCAGTGTGGATGGACAATGGATGGACATCAACACAGGCTGGATGGACAATGCCATGGAGTGGATATACTTTATCAACAAGCCAACAACAAGGTAGATTAGCGATCTTAACTCTAGTTTAATACATGATACGTTGTCTACTGATGCCGCATAACGTTACAGCTACTGCTAGCTGTTAGCTCCGTTAGCTTAGCTGGCCACTTAATGCATGGAACGGAGTAACGTTAACGTTTAAACGTTATGTCGAGGTCATACAATACTACAGTCGACATAAGGTTAACGTTACCCCGTTTCCATGAAGTGTTTAAATAGCAGCAATCTTGTTGAAAATGTAACTACTAAAATGCTCTCTGATGCTGCTGATGCATAATGAATGAATGGTGAGTTGTTTAAAATGACAACATACATGTGTTAATTATTTGATTTGATTGATCCGAGAGACAGAGAGATCGTCTATGTTTGAATGAATGAATGAGAACTTTATTAACAGATTGCAGAATGGGTACAATACAGTACGGCTCAATACACACAATTGTTAAGGGGATGCAGACCAGAGA
>NC_140171.1:18886203-18931203 GCF_963971535.1 Notolepis coatsorum
TACATTTGAGGGGGAAGAAACTGTACATTGGACGACGTGGGGGGGGGGGGGGGTAGCTGTACATTGGAGGTGGTTAGGTGGGTGGGGTGGCTCACAACTTCCTGCCCCCTTATCTGCCCATCATGTTGTTGTGTTTAAACGTGCTGTCAGTGGTATTTCTTTGTTAAAATAATTGTTGAATAGCTCTACATTCTGACAGTCATCATTGATATAGAGAGTGTCTGGTCAGTAACAACCTCGGCTCTGCAGTACACAGGAAATACAAGATGTTCTGGTATCCAGTTCCCACTATCTAATCAGGAGAGAGAACCCTAGATATTACCCTAGATATTTTTACTCATTTCAAGAAATCTGAGAGTGGCGCACCGCATCACTGCCTCGCAGACCTACGCGGTCGACCCGGGTTCGACCTCCCGCTCCCGGACGGACTTGTCGCATGTCCTCCCACATCTTCTCCCGTTCTCCCTCTCATGTCTGACCATAAAAGCTGTAAATAAATAAATAAATATATATTTTTTTAATCCACTTTTTCTCCTTATTTTCTATTTTTCTCCCATCCAATTTCGTGTGTACAATTCTCCCCTCCCCTGTCTTGAACGTTGCTCGACTATGCCCCCCACTGGTCGGTTGTAGAGAGGATAGAAGCCTTGCATCACGTGTTCCCTCCGGCACACGAGGAGGCAGCCTGTCGCATCTTTTCGCCTGCCAGCGCGGACTCTCATTGGCGAGGTGTAACGCATGGGAGGCTCACACTACCCTCGCCACTTCCTGTCTGCTGTGCAGGCGTCTCCCAACCGACCTGTAGGGGTCGCTGTCCACAACGTCCAATCCCCACCCATCGACTTCCACCCGCTGACTCTGCCAAATGAGCCAGTACGACGGCCGGCCCAAGCCGAAGGCAATGCTGAGACTGGGATTCGATACTGGAGTCTCTTGCATTGGTGACGAGCGCAATCTCCGCTACGCCACCCAGCCGCCTCTAAAAATAAATCTTAACATTTTTTTAAAATCTTGCCATGCCAGATTATTTTACTTGTTTCAAGCACATTTGCACAACTTGGTCTATTTTTGTCAGACCATTTTTGCAGTGTGGAGTTCTCTCCCCTGATTCTGATAAAGTGGGAACGGGATACCAGAAAATTTCTTTTGTGTTTACTGCAGAGCAGGAGGAAATGAGAGACCCATGTTACTACCATCTATATCACTGATGGCTGTCGGAATGTACAGCTATTATTTTAACACACAGACCACTTATTTTAACAACAAATGTCCACGTACAGCACCATTAATATTCACCCACCCGTCGTCTCTAGGCTACCATTACAGCCGTGCGTTGCCCCATTCGGGCTCTACGTGACTCTGTTTCCATCCAGCGCACCACAGCAGCATATTATTGTCATAACATCATGCCAGGACCTTAACCCGGTCACGCTGTTGCCATCTGCCCCCAGAAGAGATCTAACGGGGGTCCTGTCGCCACGGCGATGCGGGCACTGCAGCGAGGACCCGGCTATAATTGGGCTATAATCAGTTAGCGTTAGGCTGATTCGATTGGTCTGGCAAATATGGAGCACGGCTGTCTCCGGAGTTTCCTAACTCCACGACGTCTTTAGGGGATGTGGGAGACGCAGCTCGTGCACACGTGGGCACATAGACACGCATGCACACAGGCACACACACACGCACACACACACACACAAGAAAGTGTTGCCAAAACTGATGGCGGGGAGTGTATCTTCCTGTCACATGTGGCCTATATTGGTGAAAAATGGGGCAATTCTCTCACCAGGTCACGTCCATCATTACCAACCATTTTGATCATTACAGCTCTCTCTCTCTCTCTCTCTCTGTGGCTCCCGTGTGGATTCTATCACGGCAAAAGGGTCAATCAATACCTTGAGAAATGATCAAAAGGACAGGTGACACGGATGATGATGGTTACAGGATCAGAGGAGCAGGATGATATTCGTTTCCTGGCCCTGTTTCAGTGGCGCGTGCGAAGACCTCTCTGGCGTTCGGTGTAATGCTGAGGTGACTGGAGAACTCACGCTGCTTGCGATATAGAAACACTCTTCAGTCACATCATCCAGTCACATGGCAGTAATGGACACCCGCTGACACCCAGAGAGGATACTGATGTCGCTGGGTTCAACAGTATCCTTCAGTAAATGTGTTCACTGGTAAATCGAACTTGTATCCGGGTGGTAATGGCGCTCAGATGCTCTTTCGGGGTCGTGGCGGGTGAGCTCGCCCACTGTGCACGCATTCTGAAGTCACGTGTTATGAGCCGAAACAAGCTAGTCTGTCGAGTGTTGAGAAAGTAGCAGATTCACGGCAGAATAACAAACGTGTATGAGCGCGTTAGCCGCCGGTCTGGTGACGCTGTGTTTGCTTTGTCACGCTTCACTGTGTCCAGAAGGAGAATTGGTCACATTCGGGTCACGACTGGTAAACTCTGGGGTCATGATAGTAGCAGTTCCCCCGTAACCAAGTGCATTTAATTTACCAGTAAGTCAGTCTGGTGCAGTGTTATCAGAACACAATCTATACCAGCATGTGCCTATTGGATGTAGCCAATTACTTAAACACTTTCTTCACAAACATAGCCACAACACTGGTAAACAAACTACCCTCCCACTCAGGGCAGTATGGGGTAGAACACATAGTAGCATACTACAAGAACCTAGGCGTCCACAAAGACGATTTCAAACTGGAAATGGTAACTACAGATGAGGTACTCAATAAACTGAGCGCCCTCCAACCAAACAAGGCCACTGGCCATGACAACATCCCCTCCAAATTCCTCAGAGACTCAGCAGCCGCCATCACCCCAGTCATCACACACATAATAAACCTCTCCATAAAACAGGGACACGTCCCCAAGGACTTCAAAATAGCGAGAGTAACACCCCTGCACAAAAAGGGCAGCAAATTAGACCCAGGCAACTACCGCCCTGTTTCTATCCTTACATCCATCTCGAAAGTCATGGAAAAAATAGTATACGAACTGGTCGAAAAGTACCTTACGGATAAAAATCTAATCTACAAATTCCAATCTGGCTTCAGAACATCCCACTCCACTGACACATGCCTTCTCTATTTGAACGACCACATCAAGCAAGAGGTGGACGCGGGCAAATACTGCGGCCATGGTCATGCTAGACCTACAAAAGGCCTTCGACACTGTCAATCACACCATTCTGATTGACAAACTAAAAAGCAATTGGTTTTGATAGTTTATCAGTGAGCTGGATACAATCCTACCTGGAGTGGCAGAGAACAGATGGTGGAGGTAAACGGTACCCTATCCCCCCCCCCTCACAGTGAACTGTGGTGTTCCACAAGGAAGCATACTAGGACCACTACTGTTCCTAATTTATGCAAATGACATGTCGTCAGCTTGTGACTGCAACTTGTTCCTGTTTGCGGACGACTCAGCCCTGCTGGTCTCTGACAAGAACAAGTTACAGGTTGAAAAAAACCCTCAGCTCGGAACTAGGCAAAATCTGCATATGGCTCGCCGACAACAAACTATCATTACACATGGGCAAAACAGAGTCCATTCTCTTCGGTTCAAATAACAAACTCAGCTAAACCGACGGCTTCTCAGTTACAGTGGGTGACAATATTGTCACAAGGAAAGATGAAATTACCCTACCTGGTCATCCAGGCTCCTCTCTCCTAGAGGCTAATCTTTCCTGACAAAATGGATCCAAGTAATAAAAAAAGTCAATCAACGAACTCGATTCTTGTACCGGATCTCCTCCTTGGTAAACAAGAATACCCTGAAAGACTCTGGCAGGAGCACTCAATTCAATGGTACTACGACTATGCTTGCACCTCATGGTACCAAAGCACCTCAAAGGCACTAAAAACCAAATTACAAACATCTCAAAACAAACTAGTCAGAGCGGGGCGTCCAATGATCGAAGGGTTGGTGGTTCGAATCCCGCTCAAGCCCATGTCCATCCCATTGCCGCTGTGTCCTTGGGCAAGACACTTAACCTACTTGCCTCGTATGAATGTGTATGCATGTGAATGAATGTTGGTGGTGGTCGGAGGGGCCGTAGGCGTTGATTATTCGCCACGCTTCCGTGAGTCTGCCTCAGGGCAGCTCTGGCTGCAATTGTAGCTTACCACCACCGGTATGACTGTGTATGAACGAATAATGGACTCTGTGAAGCGCTCTGAGTCAGAGCAACAGTCAGTCAGAGAAGAGCGCTATATAAATCCAATCCATTATTATTATTACTACTGCTTGACCTGACTCCTAGAACCCACCTCACCCCTGCACACTTTGCCAACCTAGGATGGCTTAGAGTAGACGACAGAGTACAGCAACTTGCAATGGGCCTGGTCTACAAGATACACTACACGACCAAGGTACATGTCAAAATACTTCCCAAAGGTCAGTGAATACCACGATCACAACACCAGAGGGAGCTCCACAAATCATGTAAAACCCAGATTCGGCTCAAACAAGGGACTAAACATAAACACGTTTCGCAATTATGCCACAACAATGTGGAACGCCCTACCCAAAGCTGTAAAGGAATGTGAATCACTACCCACCTTCAAAAACACTCTCAAAGAACACCTACGGGAGACTGCAATTCAAAACTGGCCCCTACAAATGTCCTAACCCAGTTGTACAATAAAGACCAAGCATGGCTTTGTCAGTATTCCAATGTACAGCCCCACCCAACCCCACCCCACCTACCCAACCTCCTCCAATGTACAGTTTCTATGTCAAATGTATGTCAGTATTCCAATGTACAGTGTGTGTCCCCCCTACCCAACCCCCCCCCCCCCCCCCACCTCCAATGTACAGCCCCACCCCACCTACCCAACCTCCCCCAATGCACAGTTTCTATGTCAGATGTATATACACTCTTTTTCTGGATTTTTTTAGTATCACAAACAGTACTGTATTTGAAAATCTGGTATGTCATAAATGTATAGATGTAGCAGTACTGTCTATCTGTATGTCGTGTGTGTCATATGATGAATTGAAAATGGGGGACCCTGATGGAAACAAGACAAAAGTCTTTCTCAGGTCTGCATCCTCTTAACAATTGTATGTATTGAGCTGTACTGTACTGTACCCATTCTGCAATCTGTTAATAAACTTTTCAATCAATCAATCAATCAATCGCATGTGTTTACATTAGGGCTGACCTCGAATAGTCGAATAGTCGACTAATCCATCGAAAGGAGCTGTAGTTGACTGCCAATCTCTCAGTCGAATGCAAACTTTTTTTTTTTTAATCATTCCATTTGGGCTGTGGGGGGTGCTTAATGTCTGATTGGGCTGTCGGGGGTGCCTAATGTCTGCCAGTCGACTATCTGCACATTTTGGCCAATCATAGTCGACTATACAAATCCTTAGTCGGGGACAGGCCTAGTTTACATTCTGGATTCATTCTGGATACTTATATGTAGATAAGGGATAAGGGGTTCACATGCGTTAAGGTCTTATATGTAGATAAGGGATAAGGGGTTAAATGCAGTTTAATTCTGGATACTAGCTAGGCAATATCCTGGTCAAGGTCTTATATGTAGATAAGGGATAAGAGTTTAAATGCAGTTTAATTCTGGATACTAACTAGGTAATATCCTGGTTAAGGTCTTATATGTAGATAAGGGATAAGGGGTTTACATGCGTTAAGGTCTTATATGTAGATAAGGGGTTAAATGCAGTTTAATTCTGGATACTAGCTAGGTAATATCCCGGTTAAGGTCTTATATGTAGATAAGGTGTTTACATGTCTCAGTATCCTGGCTGCTATTGGCATAACGCAGTGCTCATAGTCGGAACATGAGTTTATCCTGGATATTATACTGTGACATACAGTGTAGCATTTACATGCGCCAACTCATTGAAAGAACACTTGAGTTTCCCCCGAATAATATTGGAATATTAATGTGCAAGTAAAGCGGCCATTATCTCATGGTCCACTGAATGTCTGATGGATAATAAAGTGTTGTTTGCTGAGAAATATTGTTTGTCTGCCTTGTCTTGCATGGCCCAGACCCTTTTTGACACTCGGCACTGTTTCAGTACAAAGATCCGGTAGAAATCATTAGCATTAGGACCAGAGGGGGGGGGGGATTGATTGTTTGTTTGTATCTCTTCGACCAATCACAATCATACAGGGCAGCACTAAACTTGGGGGTCGGGGGAACAGTGGCGTCAGTGGGAGGATTACGAATGAATGAAAACTTTATTTAACAGATTGCAGAATGGGTACAATACAGTACGGCTCAATACATACAATTGTTAAGGGGATGCAGACCTGAGAAAGACGTTTGTCTTGTTTCCATCAGGGTCCCCCATTGAAAATTGAAATTGAAACGAAACTCCTGTCCACTGGCAACATCCTGTCAGTGAGACTATTGTCTGCCTCCTTTTTCTGTGCTGTTTCTGTAAGATGTACTGTAGTCAGAGCTGGACCTGCTGTTGAATCACTGCTAAATGGAGAACCATACCTCTTTAGGGCTTAATCACTATCTATTATGGTCATATGAATGTTGATCAGTGCTTCATACTCCTAAGATTCCGAGCTCCGGGAGGGTCATCAAAGAGAAGCCGCATATTCTCGGTCCTCGCCCCACAATGGTGGAATGAACTTCCCACCACAGTTGAACCTGTTAAACCTGACCAATCTTTCGTTGTCGACTAAAAACACACTTCTTCACTAAATATAAAAAAATATATATATTAAAACACTAACCTTCTTACTGTCCTATACTACCATACACTCCTCCTACTATACAAATATGTCTCATGTCTATGCACTCAATACCGCAGCACCCAAGTTTCAGCACTGTTTGATCATTGTTACTCAGCTGAAAGAGTTGTGCCCTTCCTGCTGACTTGTCGTACAGAACTTGTAAGTCGCTTTGGATAAAAGCGTCAGCTAAATGACAAAATGTATGTAAATGTAGAAATGGCATACCTTATTTATATCCTCTTGTGTTACAGCTGCTGTACCATTATGAGACAGTGGAGGCGCTGAAGAGGCTGTGGCAGGAGGTGGCTGCAGGAAGTGACTGGGACCTCTCTATTGATACCCTCAGACAGGTGGGGAGGGTTACTTTCAATAAGTACTCCCTCACAGATGACTGATTACCAACCTGAAATGATCATACAGTCCATTTGGATTATTTTGCGTTTTGTACATTTCAGTTTTGTATATTGTATATTTTGTATGGTGTTTGGTCTCTTACTCTTTTACTGTATGAAGCACAATCTCAGGAGGGTCATACAGAACCAAGCATTTCACTATAATGTACCTTGTTATGTGAAAAAGAAAAAGAAAACGTGGACAGCACAAGTACAGTACGATGAAAATAAGTTTGTCATCCAACCAGAGTGCAAATGTAACAGTAACGTGCATCAGCAATATACAATGTACAGGTGATTAAACTGGGTACAAAATATACAAATGAGTACCACTGAGTGTAGTGCTAATATGAAGAAAGTTATGTCATTTTTTTCATGGAAGATATTGGTTCTTTAGTCTAATCTAAGTCTGTAGGCCACACAGTGGGGCTGATCAAGGGAGAACCCTGGGTTCTGATCCAGGACACTCAGTCAAGTTGCCCATATGAGCCCTTCTGGTCAGGCGTGACCAGTGGAGCAAAGTCTTCTCCGCTAACAGGAAATACGCTTTTTTACTATAAAAATTGTGTAAAAGGATACGTCTTATTTCTGGAGCATACATGTGAACGGCACAAATGAAAAACACAAAGTTATCTTGCTTGAAGAAATGTTTTTCCTTCCCTGCTGTTTTCTTTTATCGTCCTGGTTTGTCGCAAAAGTTACACAGTGCAGCTTTAAATAGACTATTTTATTCCAGTTTATAAACGGAATAGCTGTGAACATAGTCAACTGTCAACAGTACAACTGCACAGCCAATCAAATCACTGGACATTGTACATGAATGTTAAAGCTCGGGTAGGCAATTATTTAAGAAATATTTTGGTAATATTTGGTGAAATAAAGTTTGCACCAGTTAGTTGCGCACTCACCAAATTGTGGGAAATTCAAGGGAACTCGCGAGAACAGCCTGTTTTGGAATATGTGTGAGATTATGGTCATAATAATACTATATAGAGGGTATCCTGAGACTGTATCCCTTACCTACTCTTACTAGTTACACAGCTGGCCAGTATGACTACGACCATACTGTCTTATTTTTTTTTATCCACTTTTTCTCCTATTTTTCAATTTTTCTTCCATCCCAATTCCATTGTGCCAATTCTCCCCTCCCCCGTCTTGAACGTTGCTCGCATATGCCCCCCACTGGCCGGTTGTAGGGAGGATAGAAGCCTTGCATCACGTGGTCCTCCGATACACGAAGAGGCAGCCTGTCACATCTTTTCACCTGCCAGCGTGGACTCTCATTGGCGAGGTGTAACGTGTGGGAGGCTCACACTACCCCCGCCATTTCCTGTCTCTGCTGTGCAGGCGTCCCCAACCGACCTGTAGGAGTCGCTGTCCACAACGTCCAGATTACCACCCATCGACTTCCACCCGCTAACTCTGCCAATTGAGTTAGTATGACGGCTGGCCCAAGCTGGAGGCAACGCCGACAGCCGGAGTCGAACCCGGTGTCTCTTGCGTTGGTGACGAGCGCAATGTCCGATGTGCCACCCAGCCGCCCCGACCATACTGTCTTTATACCTGTATCACTGTACATACATCTGATTAGCACTATTACTCAGTAGTCCTAATTTATACATTTATATCCAGTTTAATCACCTGTACATTGTATATTACTATTGCACTTTACTGCTACATTTGCACTCTGGTTGGATGCCAAACCTCTTTTTGTTGTACTGTACTTGTGCTGTATAATGACATACATTTGAATCGAATTTAATCTAATAAGTCAGTTGCCCGTGTCTTGGTTGACCTCCCCCTAAGGTGGTACTGTCCCTGCCTGAGGAGGAGGAGGCGGTGGAGCCAGAGTCAGCCCAGCCCAGCCTCACCAGAGACAGAGGCATGGCCACGCTCAGCACCCTGCTGCTCCAACTCTCCACACCACCACCAGCACACACACACACCCCTCTGACACCAGCCACTGTAGGGTGAGACACACACACACACACACACACACACACACACACACACACACACACACACACCACCAGCACACACACACCCCTCTGACACCAGCCACTGTAGGGTGAGACACACACACACACACACACACCACCAGCACACACCCCTCTGACACCAGCCACTGTAGGGTGAGACACACACACACACCGCAAGCACACACACACACACACACACACACACACACACACACACACACACACACACACACACACACACACACACACATACACTTCTTACCTGACTACCACCTACATGAGTAGTCATCTCTCTCTCTCTCTCTTCTCTCTCTCTCTCTCTCTCTCTCTCTCTCTCTCTCTCTCTCTCTCTCTCTCTCTCTCTCTCTCTCTCTCTCTCTCTCTCTCTCTCTCTCTCTCTCTCTCTCTGTCTCTGTCTCTCTCTATATTTGCGTCTGTGTGTCTCTCTTTTTGTTTCTCTCTCTGTCAATTCAATTCAATTCAATGGGGCTTTATTGACATGGGAAACATACGTTTACATTGCCAAAGCCAGTGTTAAAACAAACTAAACTAAGCAAAACAGTCAAACAGAGAAATCAGAAGAAATCAGTACAGTACAGAAGGAATTGTTGCGTGATTGACAGTCTTTATGGGGGTTGTATTCCGTTGGATGTCCTTTTCTTGTCACAGCAGCTCACAAATCCTGCTGCTGTGTTTGCACATTGTTGTATTTCTCCCAGTAGGTATGGGAGTTTTAAATTATTTGCCATGTTTTCAAAGTCTCTTTAGGTGTTTGCAATTTGTGGGAAGTATATGTCTCTGATGTCTTGGTATAGTGGGCAGGTTGTTAAGAAGTGTAGCTCGGTTTCCACCTCTTCTTGTGTGCAGTCGGTGCACAGTCTGTCTTCTCTTGGGAGCCAGGTCTGCCTATTGTGGCCTTTCTCGATGGCTAGGCTGTGCTCGCTGAGTCTGTACCTAGTCAAGGATCTTCTTAGTTTTGGGTCAGTCTCAGTGCTCAGGTATTCTGCCACTGTGTACTCTCTGTTTAGGGCCAAATAGCATTCCAATTTGCTCTGGTTTTGGGTTGATTCTCTGTCTCTTTCTCTATCTTTCTCTCGCTCTATCTTTCTGTCTCTCTCTCTCTCTCTCTCTCTCTCTCTCTCTCTCTCTCTCTCTCTCTCTCTCTCTCGCTCTCTCTCTCTCTCTCTCTCTCTCTCTCTCTCTCTCTCTCTCTCTCTCTCTCTCTCTCTCTCTCTCTCTCTCTCTCTCTCTCTGTCTCTGTCTCTCTCTCTCTCTGTCTCTCTCTCTGTCTTAGTCTCACTTACATTCACCCACAGCCACACACATAGCCGTTAAGCTACATAAGTACAACTCGAGTCTCTCTCTTACACACACATACACAGTGTCTGAGTAGTGTGGTGTGTGGCGCCCCCTGCAGGTGTTTGCTGTGGAGGGAGTTGTTGGACAGCCTGACCAGTGAGGCCATGTGGCTCACACAGCTCCTGGGTCTGCCGGACACAGACACCTGGACCAGACCCACACCAGAACCAGAACCAGACCCCTGTGAGTCTCTCACAACACACACACACACACACACACACACACACACACACACACACACACACACACACACACACACACACACACACACACACACACACACACACACACACACACACACACACACACACAGACACCTGGACTAGGGATGTCTATTTTTATTTATTTTTTTGATGGTATGGTTATTGTCTGAGGAAATATCACAGTTTCACAGTTTTCACAATTATTATAAAAATAAATCTGTATCTTCCTTTTGAATAGAATAGTCACAGGCTGCAGGACCTCTTTTCTGCATCAGAAAACACACACACACACATAGCGTACACACACACACAACACACACACACACACACACACATAGTGTACACACACAACACAACACACATACACACACAACACATACACACACATAGCGTACACACACAACACACACACACACACCTCTCACCTCGTCATCTCTCTCTCTACCACAACGTTCACTTATCTCGCACAAAAAAACAATAATTTCCATGGTGTTGATTAAATCAGACATGATGAATTAGCAATAATTCACTTGATGAAGTCGAGTTGGATGCAGACGCCCGAGTCGAAGCGGATGACTGATGAGCTTTTAAAAGCGGAAGTAAATAAGAACATAATGGACGACTGAAGGCTAAATTGAGACATCTGTCGTATTGCCACGCGGTCGGAGACGGAGGTGCGTTCGATTCGCATCACGGGCCAGTTGAAGTGCGGCCAGGCGAGGCAGCGGGCCAAAATTTATGGATGAGTGAATTCGGTCTGCGGGCCGTGTTTGGCCCGCAGGCCTTCAGTTTGACACATAACCAGATAATGAAAACATATAGACCACCGCAACACTTCCGGTATTTTCATTTAATTCATTTTATCCCCCTGCGCTCTCCCATGAGCTCCATGTAACCAGTGTTAATTTTGTTGACTAAATTGATGACGAAAGATGTTCGTCAACGAAGGTTTTTTTCATGACGACAACGAGACGTGACGTCACGTTATTGAAGACCATTTGACGGTAACGAGACTAATAGTTAATTAAATATCGTTGACCACAACTGAGGACACAAAAATGTAATTTACAAAAACCAGGACGAAATTTCTCTTCATGTATGTTGATATTGTTGACTAAAACAAGACGAGACAAAATAATTATAACTTTTCTTAATGCCATTGTCCCGAGTAGAGCAGTGTGACGGGGAGCTATGTTATTAGCATTAGCTGGAGCTATTTGAAAAGCTAGTTTTAGCTTAACGTTACCTTGGCTAAAGTTGGGACTATTCATAATCCAGCTGCAGACCTGCAAGCAAAGTACAGCAAGTTGGCAAAGGAGTATTCCAAGGTAAATAACTTTTTCACCAGTAACGTTACATTGTTTGTATTTCCATCTAGCCCGTGTTAGCTAGTGGCTAAGCTAGCTCACGCTAATGTGGCTAACTGATCGACCTCTCCCACACAATTAATGACATGTTGCGGACAGCCATACCGGTGACAATGTTTAGCTTTTAGTGCCAAATGATAAGAGTCTGAGGCGGAGTCTCAAAAGAGAATGTTGAATATTTGTTTTGCATTAAAAATCACAACAGAGAGCCTCTGCTACTACAGTAGCCAACCTAAACGGAGCAGCCTGGATAGGAAGTGCCCAACAACATATAATGTCCGTGTGGAACCAACGTGCCAACAACAACCATTCCGTGGGTGAAGCATAGTTGAGCATAGAACTTTTAATGATACTAATACTAATCTATACAATTACCTGTTGTTGAATAAATACCATTACTTTCTAGTTATTACTAAAAAATAGTATATATAAAACAGTAGCTGTAAAAAAGAAAAGAAAAAAAAGTTTTATAATTTATATAATATACTTTTTTTTTTTTTTTTATGTATGCACTGGTATTGGATCAGTATAACCAGACCTAGACCACCTCTAACTCTAACCCCTAACCAGACCTAGGCCACCTCTAACTTTAACCCCTAAGTTAGGGTTGTGACTTAGGGCCTTTTCTCACTCACCCTATTCGTTTCTATTTCGTTCCGTTCTGCCCGTTTCGAGATCTGATTCGAACTCCCCCCCCCCCTCTCCCCCCTCTAGTTTGTGTACACACTTCAGTCTGGGTGCGCTCTGGGTTTTGTTTACGGTTTGCGTTTTGAGCTTGTAAGCTTGCCGTAGTCGATGATGTCACGCTCGAAATGTAAACACAGGAAGTGTGTTAACACGGAGACTGGAGAATGGATGTTGATATAAAGAACAAATAACTAATAAATATGAAGTTATATTTGAACCTCTGTTGTCAAGCCTTGTCAATATAACCCACCCCCCTTTTCTCACGAATGGAACTCTGTTGTAGAGTCCGCTTTTGATCGTTTTGCAGGGCTAACAATAACGCTAAGCTAACGGCTAACGCTAACGTTACTACATGCAACATACTAGTAACATTGCTCGCGTCGATTATATTGAATGTCATTGATCTACTGGTCGACCGAAAATGTAAACGGGAATGTCTTAACACGACTGCGGACTCTGGATGTTGATATAAAATGAACAAATTGCCAATAAATATGAAGTTATATTTGAACCTCTGTTGTCAAGCCATGTCAATATAACCCACCCCATTTTATCACGAATGGATGGTGTTGTAGAGTCCGCTTTTGAGCGTTTTGAGCGATCTACTGGTCGACCACGGCCGACTGGTTGGGCACCACTGGTCTAATAGAAATAAATGCATTTGAACAATGTATAGACATAGCAATGGCAAACAAAATTTATGACGTTATGTCAGCACCAGGCGCCACGCCCGTGAAAAGGTACAAGCTCGCAAAGCCACACCCCCCGTTCTCCCGGGACCGACCCCGAGACCACCTCTGCCAGCTGATCCCGTTCAGCGGGGGGTGAAACGATTCAGCGCCGTCTCGCACCCCAAAAGGGGTGAGTGAGAACACTGCCCCCCGTGCTCCGGGACGGTGATTCGATACAAAAGGCTGAGTGTGAAAGCCCCCTTAGAGGTGGTCTAGGTCCGGATAGGGGTTAAGAGTTGGTCTAGCCCTTTACATCCATCTATCTAAATAATAATAATAAATTATAATGAATGCTTAACTACCTCTAAGTTACCCTAACCAGACCTAGACCACCTCTAACTCTAACCACTAACCAGACCTATTCCATGTGGCACTTTAACACTGACCTCAGAATGTGATTTTATATAATGTTTTTATGCAAGCAGATTGCAATCAGTGTGTACTACTACTAGTACGACTGTGTGTTCTGTTTACTTAGTTTACAGTATCCTGTTATAGAATAAACCGCTGCCAGACACAGCAGAGAGAGAGAGGACAGACATGACAGAGAGGACAGACACAGCAGAGAGAGGACAGACATGGCAGAGAGAAAGGAAAGACACAGCAAACAGAAGACAGACAGAGTTCAGTGTCGTCTCTCAGTGTCGTCTCTCTGGTCAGAAACAACGTCACCACATCCGTAATGCTCTCTTTGATGCATACATTGGACCATGTCTACACCAACATATACTGTAGGAGCAACAATACATTGGACCATGTCTACACCAACATATACTGTAGGAGCAACAATACATTGGACCATGTCTACACCAACATATACTGTAGGAGCAATAATACATTGGACCATGTCTACACCAACATACTTCCTGTGTATCACGACTCAGATTCCCCTAGGTTAAAAAATAAATACGCAATTTAAATCAGAAAATGTTCCATGTTGACTATTTCTGACAAGTTTCTTTCCATTAACTAAAAATAGACAAAAATGTCATCCGTTTTTGTCGACTAAATCTAGACTTAAAACAAAAAAGACAAAATTGAGACAAAAACTGACTAAATACTAAAATGCTCAGACATTTAGTTGACTAAAACTGACTAAACGAAAAATAAATGAAGATGACTAAATATGATGAAAACTAAAAAGGAGCACTTGACAATTGACACATGACTAAGACTAAAACTAAACTGAAAATAGCTGCCAAAATTAACACTGCATGTAACGCGGGGAAGTGCAGTGGTCTATTCTCATTCCTACTTTTTGACTGTTTGCGTTTGGATTATGGATTGGCCCTTTTACAGCTTCTTGCTTGAACGATAGGTTATGACTATAACCAAGTTCTGTTAGTTAGGGGCGATGCTTGGCATCACTACTGCACTATCTCGCGTACGTGCACGCGTACTGAATAAACCACAAATGTACCTCTAATACCAGTATTAGTCTGACCACACCCCTCATCAGCTTACCTTCATAAGCAGGTGTGTGGTCACCTGCTCTCCTCCTTCCCAAGCTTTCACCACAAGGTGAGGACAAGGGCTGCAGCGGTCGTCTGATGCCAAGCATCGCCCCTAACTAACAGAACTTGGTTATAGTCATAACCTATCGTTCTGTATCGTTAGTGGCTTAGCTTGGCATCACTACTGCACAAGGGAGGCCAAGCGGAGCCACTTGGCTGACAAATACACCCCGCTGACAGCCCCCCAAAACCATCAGAACAGGGAGGGCCGAGCCCCCCCGACCCCCCCTAATGGAGGGTATCCCCCCTATTAGAGGCTTCACGGGAAGGCGACGGACCCGACCGTGCGAAGAGGCACTCAAGCAACTTAACGCACAGGGTGAGCAGACCGTGGCTTGACCCCACGACTACACACACGCACAACCCGCATGCCACCCGGGAACGAACGGAGGAACAACCTCGTTACTGCCCCCAGAATCACGGGGCCAAGGGCAAACCCAACCCCGTGGCAAGGCCGTAGCAGCGGAGCGCGAAGGAAGACCCAGACCCACCAAAAGGACTGGACTCCCTGGAATGGGGGCCCGGAGAAGTCCATGATGCCAGCATCAAGACCCCACCAGGTGGGCACGTAGTGCCCCGCCCCCCACATCGCCAGCGTATTCGGACAAAGGCCCCTCAGTTACTGCACCTGGTATTCCCAGGCGGAATCCCATCCAAGTACTAACCAGGCCAGAACCTGCTTAGCTTCCGAGATCGGACGAGATCGGGCGCGTTCAGGTTGGTATGGCCGTAAGCCGAGCGGGCCCCGTCCCCCCAATAGTACACCGCCTGGCACACTGACCCTGCAGAACAGGCAGTCAGCATGGCCGTAAGCACACAAAAAGGTTAACCAACGGAAGCAGGCAGCGCACCGGGGAAAAACCAGGCAACAGGCTGTTAACCCTAGCCTGGAGACTGCGGACGAGACAGGCGCCAGAGGGGACAGCTGAACACAGCCGCCCCGGCGGAAGGAGCGTAAGCTGGCGGTGTTGCATGACCAAGCCTCCATTTAAAAACCCCCACCCAGAGGGGTCGAGGCAGAGAAGGCTGACACGATTGGCAGACGTCATGAACGTGCAGGGGCACCCTCAAACGGTGAACCCGGGAGTTGACACTGCTCCAACACACCAGGGAATCAACCACCTCGGTGTTACCCAATGCGGTGGTTGTTCCTATAACCCCTCAAGAAAAAACTCCAAAACACACCTGCGGGCATACACCGGCTATACCGCAGTACAAGTGTTTCAGTTTCCAAAAAGGGTTAACCCAGGCCTACGGGTCGCAAACATCACTTCGGACCGGGCCTGGCGGTACGGGAAGCACAGGGTCACCAGAGGAGGTCAAAAAACCACCCCCACAGGCCCCTCTTCGCCATGCGTGAGAGAGGAGCGAAAAATAATGGAGAACCAGCCCCTAAGCACACCGTACCTGGTATTCCCCGGCGGTCTCCCAACCAAGTACTAACCAGGACCAACCTGTGTAGCGGCCGAGATCCGACGAGATCGAGCGCGTACAGAATGGCATGGCTGTAAGCCATGACGACAGTGCTGAGTAAAAACATACCCAACCAGGGTCTCCATAGCGCTTAACCCTGTGACACCCAGACCGACCCGGCATTTTTCCCCCTGAAAAAAGCCCAAGTCCCTCAGGGTACCAGAACAGCAGATCTGCATCCCCGGCGGGTTCAACTGATCTGGACCAGCGTGACCAGAACCAGTCCCGTGCCCTAACCACACCGACATGCCTACTCCAGGAGAAGGGCAGATATGCGTGTTGATCTTAACATGAAAAGAAGGCGCCACCCAGACGTTCGGACGAACCGCGCCTGGTGGCCCACCCCAAGGGCGTGAGACCCCACTACATATGTTCAGATCCATCCCGTCATCATCCCCCAGACATGAACGAGAATCCGTCGACAACCCACCCAGGTCATGGGATGTGGTCGTCGGAAGAGGAAAAACCCCCATCTCAGTTGCTTTATAAAAACGCTGTTTCAACCACAAGCAACCAAGGCGTGCCAGTCAATCGCCTGTTTACAGCGAGCTAGCACTATACGTGCGTCGGGACACACCCCCATCAATGAACAGGCTATTTAGACCTGTCATTGAATCCCCAAGGCGCCCAGGGGAACGACAAGAGGGGTGTGACACTCCCTAACTCCAACACTTCTGGAATAGAAAGAAGGAAGCATCAACAGTATGTATCCCAGTCTACACAGCCAGGGTAAAAAATGTTCACATTTTTACATCCCACCACCCTCCCATAGGAAAGAGACGGGGATCCCCAGAGAGACTTCCCACGCGAGCTGTACAGATTGAAAAGAATATATTGCACCTTGAGCCATGTAAAAAACTGGTTTTAGGGCCTCCGGGGAAGAGGCACTGAACCCATACACACTCAATAAACGAATTGAATCGAATATACATACAATAGAAAAGGACCCTTCTAGAGGGTCCACTCACTTTGACAATCTGAGGAGGAAGGCTCTGTACTCTGATGGAGGCTTCCTCACATGGAAGAAGGAGTCCGAACTCACAGAAGGCCTGAATAGGCGCTTGGTGAGGAGGAGCCCTGACCACCCCCCCTGAAAACAGATCCATCACATGGACCTGAACAGCACACGGAAGTCCTACCAACAGAGACGCGCACGGTGACGTACTCTATGGCGGGGGAATTCCTGCGGTGCACACGCCCAATATACCAGGCCGTGGGACCAGGAACTCCCTCCCCCCCCCCCCCCCCCCCCCCCCCGTAACGTGCCGAACCGCCACGTGACGGGAACCTTGAAGGACAGGGGGTGTACCCCTGACCGACAGAACAATGGGGAGAGGAAAGGTTACCAGTTCACCCCTTTTACGACCCCACACCCATGATACGACGTAACGACAAAAAGAGAATATGACACAGTCATAGTCAGCTCTATGAAGCGTTTCACAGCTCCACACAGCGCATGAGCTAACCTGCTATCTGATTTTTACTAAGGAAAAACACAGAATAGAGAGGGCTCTAAGAACCCCGGTCCAACATACACATGTGCTTCTGTGGCCAGTACAACCCAGTTGTAGGTCACATGACACACACAACCCATCATCACCTACAAAAAATGGCAAAAACACTCAACAGAGGAACGCCGTTTTTTTCACAATGAGAGAATACATCATTCTTGATTAGTATCGACCACAGGCCTTGCTAAGCACACATGACAGCAACCAAACCAATTTCCCTTTAGGAAATAAGTTTCTCCAGCAGATTTAGCACAACCTCAGCAATCAAGCTAAGAGTTACATCGTATCCCTACCACACAAAAGACACAATTAATGCACAACATGTCTGATAGGAGGTGATAAAGTCCCCAGGGAACCGGGGGGGAAAAACACAATCCTCCTATTTTACCCTCAATACGGCCAGTTAAAACAGGAAACCCTGTTAATGTGTGAACACACTGTTCATTGTCATCACAGTCTGAGAAAGAACATTCTTTTACTCACTTGTCACCAAGCATAGCTTCATAGGTTAGTTGCCTTAGTAGTGAGTACACGGTACACATAAACACCATGATGTTTCTCACACAACAACCAGATCAATACATCACGATCTGCACGGAGAAGCTAACTGCCAGTGACAAAAACAGCTCACACATAACCCGCAACGTATCCTAAATGTATTGCAACAACACACGTTTTGGGAAAAAACACCGTTATTCACAATACATTTAGCAAAGTAAAACCAGAAGACGTGTTATGAGGTCTGGTCAACCCCGTACCTACCCGGAACGCAGATCAGCGAAGTGCAGTCACAAGACACCGTAGAACACAGCCGTCCTGTGTTGTTCGATCCGGGCAGCGTCGCCGCTCCAACCAGTCGCTACAGTCCTTTTTGTTGACGCAATCCCCGTCCAGGCTCAGGGCAGGGTCGACGAAACATCCCCTGTCAAGGATGACGTCGCGGTCAAGAGTGTAAAACATGTTCAAATCAAAGCACGTTCAACAGAATAGCATCAAGCCAACGGCGATCAGAAGCGAGCTCCCGGCGGCGCGCGAGAAGCTAAGCTACCCCGCGCCCTAATAGTAGGCCTTAAGCAGGCCATGCAGCGATCCAGCAGGCTAACGCAGCAGTTAACAGCTGACCGGCTAACCGTAAGCTATGAACATGTAAACAATGACATAACACTCACCCAGACAGGCCGCCGTTCTGAACCTCTCCTCACTTTTTAAGAGAAAAGAGAAAACAAGACGTCAACACCGCTTCACAACGGTGACATTACCACGTCCGACGGAAATCAGCACAGTACCAACTGGCCTGTGTAGCTGACTTTAAACATGAATCTGCCGCTATCGCACATTACATGCACATATCCCCTCGTGAAGGAATACTCTCATTTGGATATGAAAGATGGGGCCTTAACACGGTGACAGAGAGAATCCACTCGTCCAGAACACACAGGGATCACCAGTGTCAATGGTCGCGGCCCACTATAGTTAAAACTATAATGGTCTTCAGACCAAGGTCTTCTGTCGCCTAGGTGGCCAAACAAAGGACCCTAGCCTGGGGCCGGTTTCCATAAACTTTGTCAAGTAGCCCCCATAGCACTAACAGACAAGTGGAGCCCGCCAGCAAACACTACTCACCCAACCTGGAACGCACCGCTTCTCACAACAGCGGCATGTCCGACAGTTCAGCTGTGGCCTGACAGGTTTCACCCCAACAAACACAGCAAGGAACTGCAGTTGAGAAGCATGCAGCGGCGTGCTCCCAATACGAAAACCGGTGGAGGGTTTTTAGAATGATCATCATCTTCCAGACACTCCAGTACGAAGACAATATCGCCGTATTTTCTCGAAAATAGTGAGAGAGAAAATAAAGATATGATGTCAACGTATCCTTGTTTCCCAAAGCTGTTCCTAATCCAATTTCTTCCATCATGGTGTCAAGTGTGGGGATCTACCGAGGCACCTCTTCCTTGTGGTGAAAGCGAGAAGGAGGAGAGCAGGTGACCACACACCTGCTTATGAAGGTAAGCTGATGAGGGGTGTGGTCAGACTAATACTGGTATTAGAGGTACATTTGTGGTTTATTCAGTACGCGTGCACGTACGCGAGATAGTGCAGTAGTGATGCCAAGCTAAGCCACTAACGATACAGAACTGATATAGTCTTATGGCTCCAGCAGTTTCACACCCCTATCGGTCCCCGACAGTAAACGCCAGTGTGACATTTCAAAAACGCATGGCCGTTAATCGGAATAATAACTGACCTATTTCAGACCCCGTCCTCTTTTCTTGATCCTCCAATGGCAACTACCCCGGACAAACGGTAGGTCAGTCGTCTTCGTGCCCGACTCTGGGACTTCTTAGGTGTTCATCCGATAGGCTTCTCTCACACACAGGCGTCCCGATGGTCATTCCTCCTCGCTGAGAGCTGTGATTCTGATCTAGCTTTGCAGGAGGTGCTGAAAGAGGAGGAGAGAGTGGGGAGCGCCAAGAAGAAACACGACCATAAAGGAGCCTCCAAGTTACCGGCAAAAGAAGCCACTGCTAAGGAGGAGAAGAGAGTGGCCAAGTTACTGGCAAAAGAGAAGTCAGAGGTGAGAAAAAACCTGTGTGTGTGTGTGTATGTACAGTTATGTGTTTGTGTGTATATGTGTGTGTGTTTATGTGTTTGTGTATGTGTTTGTGTGTACGTCGTGTGTGTGTCTGTGTACCTGCCTACTGTACCTGCCTCTACTGTGTATGAAAGAAAGTTAAAGGAGAAGCTGTTCCCTCTTATGCCACTAGGTGACAGCAGATACTAAAACATCTCATTATGAACATAAGCTTGTGTAGATAGGATGCGCGTGTGTGTGTGTGTGTGTGTGTGTGTGTGTGTGTGTGTGTGTGTATGCGCGTGCGTGTGTGTGTTTCACATGTCTTTCACATACTCCGTTCGCACATGCATGCCATCCCTGAGATGTTTAGCAACACTTCCTGCACAGGGTCATGAATGTGAGCAGATATCCAGGGTAAATCTGCTCCACAGTATTTCCCGCCTCAAGACCCGGTGCCATCCCACAGAACGTCCCTGTATGACCATGTTATGAATGAAAACAGTAACATTGACCCTATTTACACGGCGAAAGGAATCCCAACCTGAGTGGTGTGATGTAAGAGCAAAATGGCCACCGGGTGTGAATATGGTCAATTGCAGGGACAAGCAGGTCAAAGCCCCATATCCATATTCATTCAGTCTCAGTATCCCGATGTCCAGAAGGTATCCAATGATGTATCTGACCACTAGTTGACTTGGCAAATACAAGTTATTCTGATTCTGATATACTTATGTATATATAACATTTTCCACCGTAGACTAAAAACACACGTATTCTATATCTGAAATGAAAAAAGAAAAGATATACTAACCTTCGTACTGTTTTTTTAATATCATCATCTTTGCCTATATTACTACCTACTATGCTCATCTGTCTTTACTACTATGCACTCAAGACTGTAGCACCCAATGTTTGATGAACATTGTTACTTAGCTGAAAGAGTTGTACTCTTCCTGCTG
This sequence comes from Notolepis coatsorum, assembly GCF_963971535.1. Taxonomy (NCBI): domain Eukaryota; kingdom Metazoa; phylum Chordata; class Actinopteri; order Aulopiformes; family Paralepididae; genus Notolepis; species Notolepis coatsorum. Next base: position 18,907,691 of record NC_140171.1, read on the forward strand.
ACCTGTTGTACAGAACTTGTAAGTCACTTTGGATAAAAGCTTCAGCTAAATGACTGAATGTAAATGTAAATGTTATGTACCAACAATACCTAATTGAGATACACTTCAAAGTAATTTGCCTTCATGGTTTACTGTCTATTGTACGGTACGTCTTGCACTGTATGTGAGGTACTTGTGCCTTGTGCATCCGTATGTACTGTGTGCCAACGCCAGCAAGACAAATCTAAGTACGTTCATTGTATTTCACGAACAAAGTAATTATAATTCACAGCGCTCCGCACATTTTAACACACGGCTGGTCCGGTGGGAATGTATTCGCTAACAGTAAACCCTTTTCAGTGTTGGTGCGCTGGGTTCACAGCGCCAGTCCTCCCTGTTCTAGCCTTCCTGGGACATCCGAGTTATTACCTGCTAGCAAGAAAGTCTTGGGGAAATGATTTACTGGAGAAGACGACCAGCAAATAACAGGAATGTGATTTTTCTGTCTTTTACTTATGATTGATTCATTGATTGATTGATTTGATTGAAACACTACACCCATATATGTCTAATGAATATTTCTGCTCATAGTCGATTCATATGTTGATTTGGTCTCATTCGACAAGTTCAGGTTTCAAGTTTTGTTTTATTTGTCAAATATAAGGTACATGTACATTACAGTGAAATGCTTGGTTCTGTATGAGCCTCCTGAGATTGTGCTGAGTAAATTTCTGGTAAGCACTAGATTGAAAGAGGCCCCTCTGCGTAAATTGCATGTTGGAAAACTAAAATATTCTACAGATTTGACCATGAAATCAACAATTGGATTTGTCTAAATACCCTACAACTCTTAAGTCGAGTAGCTAGCAGCCCTGTTTTCCATTTCTGCACACCGCACCACTATTTCTGAGTGTATTTGTGTCGTCCTGCTCACACCTGAAAGTAGTTGTTTTCATAGCAACCATTGACTTGGTGGAGCTGTAGCACAACACAAACCCTCATGACTCAATGTCACTTCAGGAACAACTATAATCACAGATTTCCTCAGCTTTGTCTGTATGTCTCCTGTTGTCTTTCTCTATCTCTCTCTATCTCTTTCCCTCTCTCCCTCTCTCTCTCTCACACATAAGGTACAGCCTATTAGTCACTGGGTGCCATGGAAATGGGACACTGTGAAAATGTGCACCTGCTCTCCAACTGTGTGTCCAGGGTGTGAATTACGACACCTGTACCAGGCTTAGCCATCTGCGCACACGCACACACACACACAGCGGCAGTAATCGGCACACAAGCTGGAATACTACAGTACAATCGAAAACAAACTCTGAACTATGCAGTATTTTATGTAATAATCCGGATGTCCATGAAGAAAAAGGAAGATGAGCGCTGTGACGACTCATTCTGAAGATGCTATCAGCATGTAGCTCAAACAGCCTAAAGGGGAACACCACTCAAATTAGGAATTCCAGTATGTGACTTCCATGGTCTAGGAAAGTTATTATTATTATTGGTGAACATGAACTCTCCCAAAGCCATGCAGAAACCAGAGAGGTTTGATTGATTGATTGAAAACTTTATTAACAGAACGTGTACAATACAGTACGGCTCAATACAAACAACTGCTAAGAGGATGCAGACCGGAAAAAGACTTTCATCTTGTTTACACAAGGGTCCATTTTCAATTCATCAAGACATTTATGACATACAAGACATACAAATATACAGTACTGTACATTGGAGGGTGGGGGGTATTTTGACATTTACCGGTCAGGTCAGACTCACACTGGTCTGAGAGACTCCTCCATGGACAGGAATCTGGAATCTGAGACATATTTTGTGTATTAAGCTTTCCAATCCAATCCAATCCAACTTTATTTATAAAACGCTTTAACAGCCACAGGGGCACAAAGTGCTGTACAGAGGGAGCATATTAAAAACTATAAGCAGCACTAAAAATAGATTACAAATTAAAATAAAAACAAGAGTACCAAAAAAAGAGAAGAAAAAAAAGAAGGTAAACTAGGCAGCAATACAAATTTAAATAGATCAGAGTACTTAAAAAATATTTAAAAGCAAAGGACACAGTAACAAAACGATACAACAACAACAACAACAACAACAACAACAACAACAACAACAACAACAACAACAACAACAACAACAACAACAACAACAACAACAACAACACAGTAAGACAATAAGATCATAAAATCAACAAGCTACATGGTGTCGAAAGCCAGAGAGAAAAGGTGGGTCTTAAGGAGGCCTTTGAAACGGGGCAGTGATGAGGCCTGCCTAATCTGCAGTGGCAGCTCGTTCCACATTTTGGAGGCGACAACGGAGAAGGCACGTCCCCCCTGAGCTTACGCCTAGTTGTAGGCACTACTAGGAGCAGCTGTAGTGTTCTCAGTTCTGGAACAGAAACCGTACAGTACACACGTGTACACAGAGTGCTCCCCTATGGGTGATCTGAGTGTCATCTATACAATCTTTCCCAATTAATTGTCTGAGGAGCAGCTCCAGACTTTATACCTGACAACTCCATACATTTGCTTTTTAGCTCTAGTTTTGGGTGTTTATTAGAGATGTTCATGTTCAATGTTATTTCTGACTGTCTTAGGCCATAGGAATAACATGTATTTAAGGTATTAATATCTATTTAACACAGAATAACTTCTCTTCATGTTACTTCATGTCCCTGTGTATTGTTGTGTACAGCTATGACAATTTTCTCAGATATTTATACAAGAATAAGATTCTTCTGTATTCATGGAAACGGCTATATTTCCCATCCTGTACTGAGAGACATGCTCTTATAAATGATCTTGCTATTATGAGAAAACTAGCTTGAGAAATCGGTATGGGGTGTCAATATGGGAATCTCACCATTACGTTTTTGGGGTCATGGTTCCATTTAAAATCAATTCTCGATTTGAGATCATGATTATCTAGGAAATTCGATAGATTCAATTCTAGATTTTGTTATAAAGCTTGAATTTTTTATTTTTTATTTTGTATTCTACACCTTTCTAAAAGCTCTGTGGATGTATTATTATTTTTAAATTAGTACTCTACAATTTGTATCTATAGCACCTTTAATGTCTTTAATATATATTTACTCAGAAGAGATGTAATTCTGAGTAAAAATCCTCATAATTACAACAAATGAATAATTTATACAATCACTTCTGTTATTTCTTGTATGTATATGTTACTGGCATGCGAAAACCTAACAACTCCAATGTTTTTACTTGCAATGCGTTGTTACTTTGTTCATTTCTGAAAGGTTTACTTTTTGGAGATACATTGGCCTCAATTAGTGAAATATACTCTGACTCCATTACCTACACCCTATAGGCTCTGTTACCCATACTGTACAACTCTGAACTCTGTTGCCTATACTCAATTTATACGTATACTACTGCTTTGCTCTGTATGATATCATGTACAACAGTGCTGTATATACAGAACATTTACATTTTTACATTACAGCATATATATCTATATCCATATTTGTCTGAATATACCTCCATATAAACCCTCTATATACTTTCCTGTACACCTGCATATAACCCATAATTCTGTAATATATATATATCCACACCTGTCTTTACTTACCTGCACATAGTCCTTTTAATAATAATAAATAATAATAATAATAATATAATAATAATAATAATAATAATAATAATAATAATAATAATAATAATAAAATAATAATAATAATAATAATAATAATAATAATAATAATAATAATAAATAAATCAATTTGTAACGCACTTTATATTTGACCATCTCAAAGTGCTTTTATATATCTGTAGATACTATCTATATCTCTGTACATATCCTCTTACTAGTTATGCTGCTGGCCAGTATGACTACTACCAGGCACGTGCACACATAGAGGCCAAGGGGTGCTTGAGCACCTGCCTTTTTGAGCCTCATCAAAAAAGTGCCCTTTTTGAAAAAAAAAATGTTTAATTTTTTTACCGTTACGCATATAGACTGCCCTTCCAACTGAAAATGTCAGGATAGAATCAAAATATTAGGTAAAGAGAGAGAGATGCCCCATATTCCATTGCAGTTTGCACAGCCTCCTCACCTTGCCTCCGCGGACCTATATATTTTATGCATCGCGTGGGTGGTGATGATGATGATGATGATAGAAACCGCTGTGGCGCATACAGTTGAATGCTGGTATTACACTCATGAGGGACACGAAGAAGTCAAGTCCGATGGGATTTGGGAATCTCAAATACAAATCCGGATTGGAATAAAAAATGCATTTATAATAACAATACAGAATATACAGCACTTCTTGGGGTCTGTAGGGTAAGCACTTATTCCCTCCCCCCTGAACATTTATGGAGATGTATGGGCCTTTTAAGTCAGTGATAAAAGTGTCCTTCAAGGATAAGTGAGCTCCTGCACTGATTATTATAGTTCAATATTCAATATTTGATCACCAAACCCCCAAAAAGCATAAAAAGGGGGCCCCCCGCCCGAAAAGGCCCTTAAAAATGTGTTGCGCGCTTCGCGCGCTCGCTTACTATTACACACTAGTGTAGTGCCCCTTCAGCCTTTGAGCACCTGCCCCTCTAAAGTCCTGTGCACGTCCCTGACTACTACCATACTGTCTTTATACCTGTCATATAACTGTATATACTACAGCTCTGTACATACATCTGACATGTTAAACCCAGATTCGGCTCAAATAAGGGACTAAACACGTTCGCAATTATGCCACATCAATGTGGAACGCCCTACCCAAAGCTGTAAAGGAATGTGGATCACTACCCACTTTCAAAACCTCTCTCAAGAGACACCTACGGGAGACTGCAATTCAACACTGGCCCCTGTAATATCCTAACCCAACCCCCTCCAATGTACAGTCATTTACCTAGTATGGTTTTGTCAATAGTCCAATGTACAATTTTGTTTGTTTGTACAGAGTCCCCCCCCCCCCTCAATGTACAGTTTTGCTTGTTTATACAGTGTGCCCCCCCCCCCCCCCCCAACCACCTCCAATGTAAATTACCCAGTATGGTTGTCAATATCCCAGTGTACCCAACCCCCCCACCCAACCTCCTCCAATGTACAGTTTCTACGTCAAATGTATATACTCCCTTTTCTTGACTCCTTCTGTATCACAAACAGTACTGTATTTGCAAATCTGGTATGTCATAAATGTATAGATGTAGCAGTACTGACTATCTGTATGTCATGTATGTCATATATGTCCTGATGAATTGAAAATGGGGGACCCTGATGTAAACAAGACGAAAGTCTTTCTCTGGTCTGCATCCTCTTAACAATGTGTGTATGAGCTGTACTGTATTGTACCCATTCTGCAATCTGTTAATAAAGTTTTCAATCAATCAATCAATCAATCTGATTAGCACTACGCTCAGTAGTACTAATTTGTATATTTTGTACCCAGTTTATCACCTGTACTTTTATATTGCTGTTGCACTTTACCGTTACATTTGCACTCTGGTTGGATGCCAAACCTCTTTTCGTTGTACTGTACTTGTGCTGTATAATAACAATATATTTTAATCTAATCTAACCGAATCTAATATGCATACTCTTTATACTCGTAATAATCTACTCTTTCACCCACCCAATCGCTCTAAACTCTATCCTGTGGACAGGAGCACGATAAGAAGGGTGAAGGAGAGGAAAGAGTGTTATAGATGTAGCAGTACTGTCTATAGATGTAGCAGTACTGTCTATCTGTATGTCATGTATGTCACATATGTTATAATGAATTGAAAATGGGGGACTTGATGTAAACAAGACGAAAGTCTTTCTCTTGTTTGCATCCCCTTAACATTGTGTGTATTGAGCCGTACTGTATTGTACCCATTCTGCAATCTGTTAATACAATTTTCAATCAATCAATCAATCCTTCAATCAGCTCGCGAGTCCAGCAGCGGGGAGGCAGAAGAAGGAGCCTCGAGATGTCCTCGACGGCCAGCAGGAGCTCACAGTCAAATACAGGAGACTCCTGCACCAGAAGGCCAGTACTTTCATATTTCATGCAGTGTTTAGTGGTCGCATTTTAACGCAGGGGCGTTGATATTTTAGCATCCTCTTCATAGTCATGGTGTCATATAGAGGCCTTTCACTGAATGTTTAGAATGCCCATTTATCCTCCATATTGGAAGAAACGGTTGCTATGAGTTGATATATGAGAAATACTGTAACGTTACATCAACAAAAGATGAAACATTTGGTGTTTTATATAACTGGATCGTATAAACACGTCGCAGTGGAACAGTTATATCATGCTTTCCGTAAAAGCATGCACAGAAATTAGGTATTTTCTTTTGGAAAGTGGTTATCCAATGGTTGCAGGCAGCCATGTTGGAAGAAAGACAAACATATTGATATTTAACAACACCTACTCATACTGCTGCTGTATATGTCTGTCTGTCTGTCTATCTATCTTTCTACCTATCTACTGTATTTATTTATTTATCTATCTATCTATCTATCTATCTATCTATCTATCTATCTATCTATCTATCTATCTATCTATCTATCTATCTATCTATCTATCTATCTATCTATCTATCTATCTATCTATCTATCTATCTATCTATCTATCTATCTATCTATCTATCTATCTATCAGGTGTACGTTCTGATGGAAGGACTTGTGGACTTTCTGTGTGGTCTGGATGAGCCTACAGAGGGACAGGCCCTGGAACATTAGAGATGGACTGGCTGGATAGCAGGGAGACGCCTGCACAGCTGCACCTACGCACATGACCCCCCCCCCCCCTCCACAGACACACATGACTAAGGACCCCCCCCCCCACACACACACACACTCATCCCCCACAAATACTCTGACTCATTCAGACCCCCCACAAACACAACACGGACAGCTGACCAAGCGGACACTGACTGGACAACGTTTCCAACATTAAGTCGAGTTGATTCATACTACACTAGTACACGTATGATCAATCCACTAATGAACACATATATATATCTTGTCATTTTAAACAAGTTACCATTCATTCATTATGCATCACCCACGGCGAAATTAACAACAACAATGACACGCTGTGTTGAGAGAGCGAGAGAGAGAGAGCGAGAGAGAGAGAGAGAGAGAGAGAGAGAGAGAGAGAGAGAGAGAGAGAGAGAGAGAGAGAGAGAGAGAGAGAGAGAGAGAGAGAGAGTGAGAGTGAGAGTGAGAGTGAGAGCGAGAGCGAGAGCGAGAGCGAGAGCGAGAGCGAGAGCGAGAGCGAGAGCGAGAGCGAGAGAGCGAGAGCGAGAGCGAGAGCGAGAGCGAGAGCGAGAGAGAGAGACCGCATTAACTCACTGTTTAGTTGAAACGTGGTCCAGGAGGGCTTGATAAAGTGTATATGTCCACTGTCCCACAGACTGTTGATGTATATCCACTGTCCAGACTGCATCCAGCAAATAGCTTCTTGTTAGCACAACACAAGTACTGATGAGCTGTGTCTTACTGTCTTTGCCCATTTCCGCGTCGAACAGCCTGCAAACTACCTGGCGTTCTATCGCCCTGCTCTAAGACAAACTCTAACCTTAACCAACTTTGAAAGAGTGCCTAAGCTTAACCGTCGAAAGAACTTGCTGTCACGCTCTAAGACAAACTCTAACCATAACCTACTTCGAAGAGTGGCTAAGCTTAACAATCAGAGAGCGTCTCCGAGAGACGCGGTATGATTCTCTATCAGACAGTCACTTCCTGTTAATGAAAACAATTATTTATATTTGATATATTAACTTTATATTGTGCATTGGAAACACAAACATACTTAAAATGAGTAAATATTATTCATTTTAAACATGTTTATTTTATTTATAGGGCTCTAAAAAAGAAAAAGAAAAAAAATCTTCTTCTTCTTCTTTTAACCAGGGAGGAGCGGCGCTCTAGCGCCCACTATCGGCCGGCCGCCACTGACTTATACACAGTAAATTTCGCAGAGTAAATTTTACTCAAACTGAGTAGGGGAGAACTGGGGACGTTGTCAGACGGGTAGGTTGTTGTCACATTCATTATATTTCACCGCCAGAGGATCCTGTCTCCCGGTATTTAAATGTCCAGAATTGGGGTCAGAGTTCACCTACATTGTCATCTTTGGAGTGAAACAGCTGAATTTGAGGTGAGAGGACTTTTTGTGTTTTTCATGTCCATTGTCCATTTGTAAATATTCCGCTCCTCAGTATTTTTCTTCTAGGCTTTTACACAATTGGTTTATAATGAAACAATTATTACCCTTAAAAAGTGTGAAGGGATAGCTATAGTTTAGATCAGGGGTCTCAAACTCAATTTACCTGGGGGCCGCTGGAGGTAGAGTCTGGGCCGCATCAAATATTATATATATTATATATATATATGTTTTTTTTTCTTTTTTTGCAAAATCAACTCTGCCTCTCTTTGTTAACTACAACAAGCAATGCTGTTTGTTATTTAAGATGAGGTCGGACTCGGCACTGACAGATTTGTGTTCATTGTGCTGCTTTTATAAAGCCTCAAATGACAGCTTACAATATTTCATGAAAGCAAAGTGTTTTCTTTGTCTAGATTTAAAAAGGTTTAAACTTTACAGCACTGACAAAGTTGAACAAAGTGCTGTACAAGTCCCACAACATTAAAAAAAGAAATTAATATATATATATTTTTTACTTTGATGTCGGGGGCCGCAAAATATCATCCAGCGGGCCGCAATTGCGAGTTTGAGACCCCTGGTTTAGATTGTTGTTAGCTAGTTGTTAGATGGCTGTTAGCCTTAATGCTATCAAGACATTCCAGTTGGGGTTGGTCGTCACATTTTATTTGGGGTTGGTTGTCACATGTTGTGTATAGGCTATTATTGTTAGGCCGATTTATTGTGTTCTTATTTTGTTATATAGGATGGCCTAAAGATGTGTTTCCTGTTTATGTTCATGTTAAGATGCATTAAGTTATGTATTTTTGTCAACTTGTTAATGCAATTAAACTTTCTAATGTAGTTCTGCCTTGTCTTTTTAAGATTATTTTTGTCACACTTTTTACTCTAGTGTGAATTGCTCATCATCAAAACATCTTTCAATAGTCATTCCTACATTAAATTGAAGCTTAATATGTTGGCTTGAAATGTGTATCCCTCTCATTTTCCAACGTATTGTAAAGAGTTAATCACCTATCAAAGACACTCTGACACATGGTGTGACAACCAACCCCATAGTCTGTGATGACAACCATCCCCATGATGGGGTTGGTTGTCACAATGTATCAGAGTGTCTTTGATAGGTGATTAATTCTTTGTTACAACAATACGTTGGAAAATGAGAGGGATACACATTTCAAGCCAACATCTTAAGCTTCAATTTAATGTAGGAATGACTATTGAAAGATGTTTTGATGATGAGCAATTCACACTAGAGTAAAAAGTGTGACAACGTCCCCCGTTCTCCCCTACATTTTACTCAAACTGAGTCAGTATGGTATGGGTATGGGGCAGTATGGGGTAGAACACATAGTAGCATACTACAAGAACCTAGGCGTCCACAAAGACGATTTCAAACTGAAAATGGTAACTACAGATGAGGTACTCAATAAACTGAGCGCCCTCCAACCGAACAAGGCCACTGGCCATGACAACATCCCCTCCAAATTCCTCAGAGACTCAGCAGCCGCCATCACCCCAGTCATCACACACATAATAAACCTCTCCATAAAACAGGGACACGTCCCCAAGGACTTCAAAATAGCAAGAGTAACACCCCTGCACAAAAAGGGCAGCAAATTAGACCCAGGCAACTACCGCCCTGTTTCTATCCTTACATCCATCTCGAAAGTCATGGAAAAAATAGTATACGAACAGGTCGAAAAGTACCTCGCGGATAAAAATCTAATCTACGAATTCCAATCTGGCTTCAGAACATCCCACTCCACTGACACATGCCTTCTCTATTTGAACGACCACATCAAGCAAGAGGTGGACGCGGGCAAATACTGCGGCATGGTCATGCTAGACCTACAAAAGGCCTTCGACACTGTCAATCACACCATTCTGATTGACAAGCTAAAAGCAATTGGTTTTGATAGTTTATCAGTGAGCTGGATACAATCTTACTGGAGGGGAGAGAACAGATGGTGGAGGTAAACGGTACCCTATCCCCCCCCCTCACAGTGAACTGTGGTGTTCCACAAGGAAGCATACTAGGACCACTACTGTTCCTAATTTATGCAAATGACATGTCGTCAGCTTGTGACTGCAACTTGTTCCTGTTTGCGGACGACTCAGCCCTGCTGGTCTCTGACAAGAACAAGTTACAGGTTGAAAAAACCCTCAGCTCGGAACTAGGTAAAATCTGCATATGGCTCGCCGACAACAAACTATCATTACACATGGGCAAAACAGAGTCCATTCTCTTTGGTTCAAATAACAAACTCAGCAAGACCGACGGCTTCTTAGTTACAGTGGGTGACAATATTGTCACAAGGAAAGATGAAATTACCTACCTGGGTTCCATCCTAGACGCTAATCTTTCCTGTGACAAAATGGCATCCAATGTAATAAAAAAAGTCAACCAACGAACTCGATTCTTGTACCGGATCTCCTCTCTGGTAAACAAGAATACCCTGAAGACTCTGGCAGGAGCACTCATTCAAGGGTACTACGACTATGCTTGCACCTCATGGTACCAAAGCACCTCAAAGGCACTAAAAACCAAATTACAAACATCTCAAAACAAACTAGTCAGACTACTGCTTGACCTGACTCCTAGAACCCACCTCACCCCTGCACACTTTGCCAACCTAGGATGGCTTAGAGTAGACGACAGAGTACAGCAACTTACAATGGGCCTGGTCTACAAGATACACTACACGACCAAGGTACCCATGTACATGTCAAAATACTTCCCAAAGGTCAGTGAATACCACGATCACAACACCAGAGGGAGCTCCACAAATCATGTAAAACCCAGATTCGGCTCAAACAAGGGGCTAAACACGTTTCGCAATTATGCCACATCAATGTGGAACGCCCTACCCAAAGCTGTAAAGGAATGTGAATCACTACCCACCTTAAAAAACACTCTCAAAGAACACCTACGGGAGACTGCAATTCGAAACTGGCCCCTACAAATGTCCTAACCCAGTTGTACAATAAAGACCAAGCATGGCTTTGTCAGTATTCCAATGTACAGTGTCCCCCCCCCCCCTACCCAACCCCCCCCCCCCCCCCCCCCCACCTTCAATGTACAGCCCCACCCCACCTACCCAACCTCCTCCAATGCACAGTTTCTATGTCAAATGTATATACACTCTTTTTCTGGATTTTTTTTGTATCACAAACAGTAGGCCTACTGTATTTGCAAATCTGGTATGTCATAAATGTATAGATGTAGCAGTACTGTCTATCTGTATGTCGTGTGTGTCATATGATGAATTGAAAATGGGGGAGCCTGATGTAAACAAGATGAAAGTCTTTCTCTGGTCTGCATCCTCTTAACACTTGTATGTATTGAGTTGTACTGTACTGTACCCATTCTGCAATCTGTTAATAAACTTTTCAATCAATCAATCAATCAATCAGTAAAATTTACTCAGTTTGAGTAAAATTTACTCTGCGAAATTGACTGTGTAGCCTTGTTTGAATCATACACTCATTGATTGTCAAAATTAAATCAATAAACTTTTAAAGTTGCTACGCCTACGTATATAAATGTATTGAATTGAGAATAATTTCTCTCTCTCTCACACACACACACACACGCACACACACATTCTAAATTCTCACACAGACATCGGAAGATAGTGGGTTAACTTAACGGTACCGCTGACTCGGCAAACCACGACGCGCCCCCGTCCCCGCCTCTCTTTCGCTCCCCCGGTGTGTATGCGTGCCTGGCTGCCGGTATGCGTGTGTGCGTGGGGGGCGACTGTCTGACTGACTGACTGAGTGAGTGAGTGTGCGGGGTTATCCTGGTCCTATGCGGATTTATTCACACTTGCCAGGTCGGCTCAACAAACACGCGCGTCACCCTGCAACTTGCACGTTTCTATTGCGAGGGATACAGGCGCACGGATTTAACCGCTGGATTTACTCTCCGCGCGTCCATCCGCGCGGATCAGAAAACATAAAAAAGTAGGCCGTCGTTCGTCGTCTTCTTCTTCGCCCACATTTATCGGACGCCGTTGGGTGGGGGGGGGGGGGGGTTGGCTGCTCCGGTGCTGATTATTACCGGAGGGTTCCGGTGGAGAGAGAGAGGGGCACATACATAGCGACGACCTGGAGTGGGAGAGGGGACCGGAGAGGCGAGAGGATGCTCGGTTTAGGAGGCGGGAGATGAGCCGTGGGCCGTGGGCAAGGTAAGCGGTAGTATGCGGTAAGCCGGTAACGGATGAGGCAGAGAGAGAGAGAGCACCGTGGACTGATGACACTGCACTCCACATCAAGCGCGTGACTTTGATGGACAGGTCAGAGTGCCTCGCGCTGGAGGAAAGCATCACGTGACTTTGATGGACAGGTCAGCGTGCCTCGCGCTGGAGGAAGGCATCAGGAGGAGCTCGTGCCTCTGGAGGATGTCGTGATCGCGCGGCGTCCCCCCCCCCCCGTTTATTCTGATTTAAACGTGCTTGAATCCTTCCCCATTGCGACAGAGAACAGGTATGTTTTCCTACATTGACAACACGGAACAGACAAGAGGAGCTCCCCCCGCCATAACGCAATTGTCAGGCCCAGCTATATGTATACTTAGTGCTTGTTACTTGTGTCCAATCCATATTTTCCTGACAGCGCATACAATGCACTGGCCTTGCGTAAGAGTCGACAACATGGGTAACCTACGCTACACACACAGCGAGTGGACTGTACGGGGGGCGTGTGTTTGTGTCACACAAATTGTGTGTGTGTGTGTGTGTGTGTGTGTGTGAGAGAGAGAGAGCGAGAGAGAGAGAGAGAGAGAGAGAGAGAGAGAGAGAGGGGGGGGGGGTGGGGGGCGTGATGGAAGCCCTCTATACTGCCTGTCAAACGCACCTGCTTCCCCCCAGACTCAGAGGCACGAGCTCCTCCTGATGCCTTCCTCCAGCGCGAGGTCTGACCTTTCTCTGTTCTTCAGTCTCTCTCTCTCTCTCTCTCTCTCTCTCTCTCTCTCTCTCTCTCTCTCTCTCTCTCTCTCTCTCTCTCTCTCTCTCTCTCTCTCTCCCTCTCTCTCTCTCTCTCACACTGGGACTCCTCTATCCATTTCACTTCTGTGTGTATTGCAGTTCCTCAGTACTTTTTGCTGATGTGTGCGTTTCTGCAGGACAAGGCATCCTATGACTGTCTCCAGCAGGGCTGCTGTTGTTAAATCAGCGACTTCGGGTCATTGAGAAGCGCTATATAAATAAAATGAATTATTATTATTATTAAATGTCACTGGGGCCACCAGTGGCAGCCCTCGCATACGTGGTGCCCTGCCCTATAGGTCCTATGCTAGCTTAAAACTCAGGGAGAGGTGTCAACAGCTAGGCTGGTTCGTATCCGCTTCCCTTCATTTGTGGGCTAGCTTGCAGCTAGCCGGGAACGCACAGTGAGGATATTGGTATTTATCTGGAGAAGCGCATTTCCCATAATGTTGGTGTGCCCCTTTTAAAAGGAAAATCAACCCTAACACTCAATTTACATTGGGATATTACAACTTTACGGGATAATCCTTTGGACCAAAGTTGCCTTGAGGCTCCAGGTATGATGTATGTAGTTAGACACACTCCAAACTGCAGTCCAAAAAATATTGTAGAGATCCGACGTACTTTATGAAAATAAACACAATTTATTTGAACAGAAAAGTATTTATTTTGACAACAGCCCCAATAGCTTGATATAACTATAAAACAAACAAAAAGGGTTTTGTAAATTAAGATAAACTGACAATTAAGTGTGGTCAAAAACTGTATGGTGCGCTCTACATGAGGCCTACCTGAACTCTGACTACCTGAGCTCTGACTACCTGAGCTCCAGTGGTGCAGTCGTAATATGGGAACTGCCCAAACGCCACGTGCATGCGCGCTCCCGCGCACGCGCATACATGTTCCCTCGGTTGCGCACAGAACAGATGATTATTATGCATAAATGTTTTAAATGTTATTGTAGTTACAATTTCTTTAATTGAATTAACTTAAACTAGAAAAGTAAATACAAACTAAATTAACAATGTAACTTAAGAGTTAGTTTACAGAAGGACAGTTTCCTTCAGAGACTGAAGCACAACTTAATGTCTCATCCTTCCAGTCGGGACCACAGATCAAGCAACCCCCCACCAGCTCTTCTCGTTGTTATGCTGTCGGTATCCTATTATTATGCAAAGTCTAGGTGATAAGTGCCGGCCGGCGCGACGAGTCCAGTGACAGTGACAATTGTGAACGCATTTTTGTGTGCGCACGTGCACATCCAGCCACGCGCACTTCTGCCTCAGTGATCTACTACAACGGCGTGTAACCGCGTGTGTGCACGACTGCATCGCTGCTGAGCTTGAGCTCTGACTACCTGAGGCCTACCATTTCCTCATTGAGCTGCCCAAAGAGATTACTTTGATGACGCTCTCTCTCTCTCTCTCTCTCTCTCTCTCTCTCTCTCTCCTCTCTCTCTCTCTCTCTCTCTAAGAGGCTCTCAAGCGTGTGCTCAGTGACTGTGTACTACCCCCTAAATAATATACATTTTCAATAAATGGCTCTTGTTCCCCTTTAACTCATTGACCGCCACGTTGGGAACAGGATATGACTATGTGCTGCCAACGCATTAAACCTATGGAGTCGCTCACCTTGTTTGCAGGGCTATTATTTATTAAAATATTATAGCTATATATGCAATACTATGGCCCATTTGGCATCGAGTATCTATCGTTCAAGATGTGAAAAAGGAATATTTTTTCCATCCATACATTCCCGTTTTATACCGTGGTGAATATAAGTATGGATTTAGAGCGGTTTAGGGTAATTCCTGGAAGGCCAGTAATAGGCCGCAACGCATATTATGCTTAATCCATTGGCATTTCGTCCCTATACACACTACAATAAAAAATTAAAATGCATATGATCGGTATATTATGTTCCATCATGCATGCATCTGATTAATTGATTGTCAATAACGGCATTCATTAGTACAACAGCATACGCTGATCAGGGCGATGGCTAGGGGGGAAAAAATCAATGTTACACAGAGTCATACACAGAGTCAGAAAGGAAGTGCGACATCAAGTTTCAAGTTTCAAGTTTCTTTAATAGTTGTCATACAGAAGTACAGAATACTTTTATACAAAATGCTTCTTACTGTTTCGCTCCAGAGACTGTGTTAGACAAGATAAGTATGAAATACTTATCGGGCGCATACCACCAGGCGGCGGTATTGGACCTTTGCGATCTCAGACACATTGCATATATGGTACCACAGCCATCCTGGGTGATTTATGAATGGAAATAACGAATAAAAGAAATAACGATCCAATAACGTATATATGTGGTTGGCGTTATTCGATTGGCGGACAAACATGTATTAAATCGTTGTTGGCGGCCATTGAGTTAAGGACAGATCATTTGTCCATATTCACAAATCAGAAAAACTGAGCTGTGTACAGTATTATAGAAATAACACAAGTTAATTCTATTTTAGGGTGGATTTTCTCATTAACACGACTGTGCAGAAAACCAACAAGCGGAGTGCTTTGAAATGCCAGGTCATTCAGGTTCATGAAGCAAACCTGATTGGAGACACTGAAGTGTGTACACATTGTGCAGTGTACTTTTTATCTCGCGTTACTGCACGTGTGCATCCCGCTACACTCGCCGTATGGCCTTAACCCTTACGGGTTACAATTAGCCCCGTTGTACGCTGGAGACGGCAATAGACATGCGTTTGGTTTAGTTTTCAGGTGATAAAGAACCCAGAATGACTTTATTGGGCAAAGACAATAGATAAGTGTCCTAGTGGTATTTGTTCAGTACCACAACACAACACAGTAGGGTGGGGCGATTAATCAATTTCAATTATGATTTTTGCTTCCCACCATCAGGAAAACAAGATAATCGATGTGTTGCACTCATTTTGTCTTGTGTTGTAAATGCAGCACATCCTTCCTTCACATCGGGGCGCTCTGCCCCTTCCCCTCAAGTCCAAACAGTAGTGTCAGCTCGTGCTGAGAGGGAGGAGGGAGATACGGAGCGTTTCTCCAGTTACTTTGAAACGTCTTTGGTAACTTGTAGAAGACGACAGAAAGGCGGCCTTTGGTCAAGAAGAAAGGTAAAACAAATTCAGTCGTCGTCATATGATGTTCTCAAATCAATGAGTAATCCTGATAGTTGTGAATTCAATATCAGTCAAAAATAATCGTGATTATGATTTTTGCCATATTCAAGCAGCCCTACAATGTAGTACTGACACACGTGAAGCTGTATACAGTCCAAAGAGAAAGTGAGTAAATAGCACTTTGACCCTGTATACTTAGATTCGATTCTATTAAAATGTATTGTCATTATACAGCACAAGTACAGTACAGATGTATGTACAGAGTTGTAGTATTAATATGTACAGTGATACAGGTATGAAAACACTATGTTAGTAAGTCATACTGGCCAGGGGTATAACTAGTAAGAGTAGGTAAGGGATATGTACAGGTATAGATACAGGTATGTAAAAAGGATTATATGCAGGAGGTATATGTATACACACAGATGTGAATAAATATATATATACTGTATATATACGTTAAATATATGTATATGGTATATAGCATTATTGTCTTGTAAAGAGAGGATAGAGATGTAACAATATGGAATGATGCTAATATTTACTTTCACTTTACCTTCACGTCATTGGGTTCACCTGCAAACACAACTTCTTAGCTCAGTTACATAGTGGCTTCTGGTTTTACAGAAGGCAGTCTGGTGTTACCCAAGCAGGCCTGGCATCAGAGGTGGTTTAGATGTAAAATTGGACCTTCTATCAAATCAGTTAGAGACAGCTTAGTAGGGCAATTATTAATGAGTCGAAGGTAGTTTAGTGGGGTAATTCTTGATCAGCTTGGGTTTAGTAGGTTAATTATGAATGTGTGTGTGTGTGTGTGACACTTCTCAGAGAAGAGGAAGTAGAATCACAGGATAATTTAGTGATTAATTCCCCTGTGTCCTCACTACAATAAGAATTTGGGAGTGAAAGTGGGTTTGTGTGGGTGTGTGTATATATGACACTTCTCAGAGAAGAGGAAGTAGAATCACAGGATAATTTAGTGATGAATTCCCCTGTGTCCTCACTACAATAAGAATTTGGGAGTGAAAGTGGGTTTGTGTGTGTGTGCGTGTGCATGCACATGTGTGTGTGTTGGCCTGAATACCAACCACAATAGTCAGACACAGAGTGCTAGTCTATGTCCCAGTTCCTCTTGAGTGGACCCCTCCGGAAGCCGAACCACTGTGAGCATAGATAATTAGAACAAAGAGGATACGGGTCACGGACGTCACTCAGCGATGGGAGGCGACAGTACGTCTTTTACACCGCGATTTGTCTCCCGGTGGCAACCAGGAAGGCGTTTCTCTAACGTTTCTATGACGACGCTGACCCGTCCTCTTCCTGTAATGCTAGACGTCCATCACAGGCACCAGGTCTACACTTCCTGTTACAGTAGACCTGACATATGGGTGTGTGTTCAGACTGAGGCAGGATTATAATAATAATAATAATAATAATAATAATAATAATAATAATAATAATAATAATAATAATAATAATAATAATAATAATAATAATAATAATAATAATAATAATAATAATAATAATAATAATAATAATAATAATAATAATAATAATAATAATAATAATAATAATAATAATAATAATAATAATAATAATAATAATAATAATAATAATAATAATAATAATAATAATAATAATAATAATAATAATAATAATAATAATAATAATAATAATAATAATAATAATAATAATAATAATAATAATAATAATAATAATAATAATAATAATAATAATAATAATAATAATACACTTTATTTGTATAGCACCTTTCATACAATAATTGTAGCTCAGAGTGCTTCACAGCAGTAAAAGAAAAGACAGGCATAAGATTGGCAGATCAAGAGCAATGTATAAAGTTTAGACATAAAATAAGCATAAAATAGACAGCAGCAAAATAGACAAAGTCAAGATAAGGCATAGAACATTAAATCACATGGTCTTTCATATTAGGATCTAACATCTTAATAGGCCTCTTTGTTTACGGTTTGATTATCACTGATACACATAAAATAGACATTTAGAGCCAAGGTCTTTCTCATAATACTCCACCTTTGTCGTTGTTCTAAGGTACATTATACAATTACAGTTCTGAATTACTTTACAGAACAGTTCTGAATTACTTTACAGAACAACAGCAATTATGCAAGTAAACGTCTACTTAAAGTTGTATTTGTTTTTAGGCACAATAAATAATAAGAAAGCCCAGAGCACTACTTCACTCTTAATACTTTGAGTTTCATTACAAAGTTCACGCGTCAGGAAATATATTCAATCAACTCAATGGTGTCTGACAGTTCTATGGCAATACAAAAATAGACAGTAATAAAAGAGGAAAATAGAATAGACTAGGGATGCTCGATATTGGCTTTTTTACCGATACCGATATACAGATATTGTCCAACTCTTAATTTCCGATACCGATATCAACCGATACCGATATATGCAGGGTTCCCCCCCCCCCCCAAAAAAACGGAATAATTTCAGGTAATTAAAATCAGAATGTGTTCTTGCCTGGATAAATAAAGGTTATAGAAATGTAAAAAAAAAAAACAATACCGATACCGAAACCGATTGAAAACCGATATCGATATTTTCCGATATCACATTTTAATGCCAATATCGGCCGATAATATCGGACATCCCTAGAATAGACAGAGTAAAATAGTGCAGTGCAATAAAATAAAACAGTTATGGAAGTTTAAGGAAAGGTTATGAAAAATTATTTCTAAACGGACTACATTTATTTCCTGTCGGGTGATTAGCAAACACTGTGACGTGAAATACACTTGGGTCCAACCTGTTCCCTAGCAACGCAATTCCACTGAAAACATCCTGTATAGACCACTGCAACACTTCCGGGGATTCTGAAATCATGGGAGAGAGAGCGGGGGGAGAAAATGAATGAATGTGGATGAGAGCCTTGACGTAAGTGGTTGTAGCTACGGCTGTGGGGGTGCTGGAGACATGATCCAATATACTTTTATACGCCAGAGTCTCCTGAACACGGAGATACCAGTCCCAAGTCGATCGGCACTTTCTCTGCCGAGCTATAGTCGCTTTTCCGCACCTACTCCGGAACTACGCATGCACAGTTTGCCCACCGAGTCAAGGTTCATCAATCGGCGCATGCGTAGTTCGGGAGTAGGAAAAACGACTATAGCTCGGCAGAGAAAGTGCCGATCGACTTGGGATTGGTCGCACCGGGTTCAGGAGACTCAGGCGCATACAAGTCTATTGGATCATGTCTCCATGCAGCACCCCCACAGCCGTAGCTACAACCACTTAATTTACATTTACATTTACATTTAGTCATTTAGCTGACGCTTTTATCCAAAGCGACTTACAAGTTCTGTGCGACAAGACAGCAAGAAGGGTATAACTCTATCAGCTGAGTAACAATGTTCATCAAAGTGTTGCGTGTTACAGTGTAGGTTAGTTTATTAGGACAAGTGCATGACAGTAAGGTTAGTCGGGGTTAGATTTTTTTTTTTTTTTATCATTTCAGATAATGGTTGAAGAAGTGAGTCTTTAGTCGACGGCGAAAGATTGGACGGGATTCGGCTGTCCTAACTGGGATGGGTAGTTCATTCCACCATTGTGGGGCAAGGACTGAGAATAATGTCTTAATGTCTTGAACTTAATGTCAAGGTTCTCATCAACATTCATACATTTTCTCCCCCTGCTCTCTCTCCCATGAGCTCAATGTAACGCAGAAGTGTAGTGGTCTATACAGTATTTCCCAAGTGTATTTCCTGTCAGCTATTGTTATTAGCAAACACTGCAACAGGAAATACACTCGGGTCCATTTGGAATGTTTACGTTGTGAAGACGGATCCGTCTATAGGATCCAAATGAAGAGGCAGGTCCCAAATAGAGAAAAAAGAAAGAAAAAATTCCTCTTCCTCTTACCCAGGCTGGAGTGCCATCTATCCATCCAGATAGTTTCAGTGTGATTCACCTAGTTTTGGAGATATCTTCCGTAGAGATATCTGCCGTAGAGATATCTGCCGTAGTGATATCTACCGTAGTGATATCTGCCGTAGAGATATCTGCCGTCACTCCACTACAATGGAGCTGAATGGCACTCAGTGTGTGACGCTCAAAGCACCAAAGAAATACATTTGAAAAACTCCAAAAGCAACGTCTCTTTCCAGACATCATGACCCGGTTGCGTGTACCGCTTCCGCAACGGATTCTATTTCCGGGGTTGCCCTGATTGGCCGTGACACGCCGCGGCCACGCCCCGTGGCAGCAGACGCAGCAGCGAGAGAGGCCGCCGCTGTGTTGTACTTGAACGCGGACTTGAAACCAGCCTATTCTCTACCGTTAACCATGAGAGTTGTATACATTGCATAGTATATTGTATAGCGTATGGTGTATGGTAACTCAGTGGGGAAAGTGATTAAACAGCTCTGCACTCGGGAGATGTGGTGCGACAATGAGAAGCATTTTGGATAAAAGTATTCTGTACTTCTGTATGACAACAATGTATGCCTTTCAAATGTTAAATGATAAATGATTAAGCGTGGCGCGATGTGAAAGGCAGTGGGGCACAGCTCTGCACTCGGGAGATGTGGCGCGACAATGAGAAGCATTTTGGATAAAAGTATTCTGTACTTCTGTATGACAACAATGTATGCCTTTCAAATGTTAAATGATAAATGATTAAGCGTGGCGCGATGTGAAAGGCAGTGGGGCACAGCTCTGCACTCGGGAGATGTGGCGCGACAATGAGAAGCATTTTGGATAAAAGTATTCTGTACTTCTGTATGACAACAATGTATGCCTTTCAAATGTTAAATGATAAATGATTAAGCGTGGCGCGATGTGAAAGGCAGTGGGGCAAGTGATTAAACAGCTCTGCACTCAGAAAAAAAATGTGGCGCGACAATTGCTGCTGCGGCGTTGAAGTGGGGAAGCGGCAGTGAAACACAGCAGCCTCAGCGTTTTGCCGCGGGGCGTGGCCGCGGCGTGTCACGTGCCCGTCACGGCCAATCAGGGAAACCCCGGAAATAGAATCCGTTGCGGAAGCGGTACATGCGACCCGGTTACTCAAAATAACGCACAGACCTTGTTCTGAGCCGTTTCAGGTAGGAACTACAGTTCACACCAGTCCGTCCGACTTATGACTGCTCTTCAGCGCTCCTAAATCCTGCTCTTAGTTTGGACCGAATCCAGGAGTAGGGACCGTTGGTGGATTCCAAAATCGGCCCGAAAATGTCTTAAGTGGTGCTAGTGCTAAGACAAATATTTGTCTGATCTTTTGTCTTAAGTCTGTTGGTGAATGAGACCCAATAAGTAGTAGTAGTACGATAAAATATAAAATGAGGTAAGATAAGATAAAATAGTACGTTTTTACAGAAAGTGTCTTGCGTAAGAGTGTATATGCATATTAAGGTGCAGGGTGTGTGTGTGTGTTCAAGAGTATTTTAAGAGGTGTGTGTGAGTTTTACGTCAACCAGCAATGATTGGTTCGTTTTCCAGAGCGGAAGAGAAGAGGGGAACAGTAGTGACCCAAGAAGAGTAGAAGTTCTCGGGTTTCTGGAGTGGAAGCTGCAGATAAAAAGGAAATGCTGCGTTCAGGGGAAGGAACGAAGTCAGAAAAATAAACGCTGCATTCAGGGAAAGTAACGAAGCCAGAAAAATAAACACTGCATTCAGGGGAAGGAACAAAGTCAGAAAAATAAAAGCTGCATTGAGGGGAAGGAATAAAGTCAGAAAAATAAAGCCATCAGCGGCGAGGACAGCAACAGTGTTTGTGTAATTACTCTCACTGCCAGTAGTTGGAGACAAAAGTTCCACACTGTAGCTTTAAAGAATAAGTGTTAAATAGCTTTACATTGTGTTTGGTCAGTAACATGGGTCTCCCAGTCCCTCCGCTCTGGTATTATCTGGTATCCCGTTCCCACTTTTTCCAATCAGGTGAGAGAACCCTAGATATTTTTTACTATTTAAGAAATCCTTCTTGCTTACTGCACTGGTAGATTATTTTATTATGTTTCAAGGATGCATTTTCTTAAAACTAGTTTTTATTTCTTATTTTTGTCAGACCATTTTTGCAGTGTGGAGTTCTCTCTCCTGATTGGATGAAGTGGGAACGGGATACCAGAAAATGTATTTAGTGTTTACTGCAGAGCAGGAGGGATGTTACATACTGACCAAACACTCTACTATCAGTGATGGCTGCTGGAGTGTAGAGCTATTATTTTAATAATATAGAAGACCACCTATTAGATACTCTTATAGCACCTTTAATACTTTTTAGTAAATATCTTCGTTAAACGCACACGGCTGTGTCCATTATCTGTTATGGCGAGTCTCATAACCCACACTGCTACACTCGTGATAATCTGAGCATGTCTGGAAAGCTTGACCTCTTTTGTACCTGGATTGAAAGCACAGCACGAGGCCCGTCATAAGGATTATGGGATACGTGACGTAACTGTGGGGTTGGGTACAGACTCTAGAGTACAGAGTGGCACCGCTTCCGACTTCTGACGTGGTGGAAACTAGCCGAGTCGTGTGTCGCGCCGACACGCTGAGGATCCACACACACCTCGACTGTGAGCAGCGTGGTGTTCCATCTGAGAGGCAGGTCAGAGGGGACAGAGTGGGTGACAATGGCTCAGGAGGTTAGAGCGGTTGTCTGGTTCTCCCGGGCAGCGTGTCGGAAGTGTCAATGAGCAGGTTGGCACCTTGCACGGTCGCCTCCGCCGTCGGTGTGTGAATGGGTGAGTGAATGGGTGAATGTGAGGAACAAATTGTAAAGCGCTTTGGATAAAAGAGATACATAAATGCACCATTTACCATTTATATAATGACGCAAGAGGTGCCATTCAAGTTTAAATTGGTGATCAGTGTTTGCATGGCATTTACAAAAAATATATATTTTAAAAACATATAAAAAACTTTATATATATATTGATTTTGGCACCGTTCAGGAGCCGATATTGTCGGTTTTGGCACCAGAATCTAAATAATTAAAACGATACCCAACCCTACATAACTGGCATGAGTGCGTGTAAGAAGCTCCTCTTCAGACTGTCGTCGATAGTTTAAGTTTCAAATCAAATGTATTTGTAATATATAAGGCCCGACAACACACGTTAATGTCCCCATGGGCCGGACACGTCTTCTTTAAACAAGTCAAGAAGAAACATCACAATAAATCAAGAACAAAACAAAACACCATAAAGTCCAAAAAACTTAAAATAAATGCATGTAAAATAAATAAATGCAACACTCCCAGACATACCCCACGCGAAGGTAAGGAAAAACT
>NC_140171.1:18933703-18950656 GCF_963971535.1 Notolepis coatsorum
AGCGCACTGGGTCCGTTGTCTCTGAATGGATTTGGTTGCTGTCATTTCTGCGCAGCTCCGTAGACCGTGCCACGTCACCGTTTTAAAGTCGTACTGAAGATTGATTTATATGAAAACCGATTTATGTATAATAAAAAAAAATGTAAGCTAATTCCACGCCATTCTGCGGTAATTACGAATTCCGTGTTAATATCTCAATTCCGTGAAATCCTCTTCGATTCCGCGATCACAGATTCTATAGGGCCTATACCTATTATACTGTAGGCCCATACATAGCAGTCTACTCTATAACGTTACCTATACCACAGTCCTAAGTCTTAGTAGCCTAAGGCACAACGTTGCAATAAAACCTAGTATGAACACGGAATAGAATCAGGAGCAATAAGGTAGTTCGGAAGCCAGGAAGGATGTCTGGGTCTCGTTGCCGCTGCCACCGGAACAAAGGCTGAGATTTCTTTTTCGTAGGCAGAGATGTCACTGTGGCAGCCAATCATCAGCGGGCACACCCCAAGGCACTCCCACTCTCGGAACCAATCAGAGCTCACCACCTGCCAATTAGCTTCATTCACACAAGCTGCTGTCAAACACATAGACACTGGAACACTCAGGCCAGAGAATAGAGAGCACACAGCAGTTCTGTGCCGTTAGAGGCTCTGCTTGGCATCACACTGCACTATCTCGCGTACGTGCACACGTACTGAATAAATTCCACAAATGTACCTCTAATACCAGTATTAGTCTGACCACACCCCTCATCAGCTTACCTTCATAAGCAGGTGTGTGGTCACCTGCTCTCCTCCTTCTCGCTTTCACCACAAGGAATAAGTGCCTCGGTAGATCCCCACACTTGACACCATGATGGAAGAAATTGGATTAGGAACAGCTTTGGGAAACAAGGATACGTTGACATCATATCTTTATTTTCTCTCTCACTATTTTTCGAGAAAATACGGCGATATTGTCTTCGTACTGGAGTGTCTAGAAGATGATGATCATTCTAAAAACCCTCCACCGGTTTTTCGTATTGGGAGCACGCCGCTGCATGCTTCTCAACTGCAGTTCCTTGCTGTGTTTGTTGGGGTGAAACCTGTCAGGCCACAGCTGAACTGTCGGACATGCCGCTGTTGTGAGAAGCGGTGCGTTCCAGGTTGGGTGAGTAGTGTTTGCTGGCAGGCTCCACTTGTCTGTTAGTGCTATGGGGGCTACTTGACAATGTTTATGGAAACCGGCCCCAGGCTAGGGTCCTTTGTTCAGCCACCTAGGCGACAGGAGACCTTGGTCTGAAGACCATTGTAGTTTTAACTAGTGGGCCGCGACCATTGACACTGGTGATCCCTGTGTGTTTTGGACGAGTGGATTCTCTCTGTCACCGTGTTAAGGCCCCATCTTTCATATCCAAATGAGAGTATTCCTTCACGAGGGGATATGTGCATGAATGTGCGGTAGCGGCAGATTCATGTTCAAAGTCAGCTACACAGGCCAGTTGGTATTGTGCTGATTCCGTCGGGTGTGGTAAAATCACCGTTGTGAAGCGGTGTTGACATCTTGTTTTCTCTTTTCTCTTAAAAAGTGAGGAGAGGTTCAGAACGGCGGCCTGTCTGGGTGAGTGTTATGTCATTGTTTACATGTTCATAGCTTGCGGTTAGCCAGTTAGCTGTTAACTGCTGCGTTAGCCTGCTGGATCGCTGCATGGCCTGCTTAGGTTGGGCCTACTATTAGCCAGTCAGCTGTTAGCTGCGGGGCTAGCATGTCGTGGTCGCTAGGTAAACGTTAGCTTGCTGCTATAGGCCATGGCTGGCGTGGGGTAGCTTAGCTTCTCGCGCGCCGCCGTGAGCTCGCTTCTGATCGCGTGCGTCGTTAGCTTGGCGTTTCGCGAGCAGAAGCAGTAGCACCCGAACGGTTGGAGCAGCCGTTAGCTTGATGCTATTCTGTTGAACGTGCTTTGATTTTAACATGTTTTACACTCTTGACCACGACGTCATCCTTGACGGGATGTTTTCGTCAACCCTGCCCTGAGCCAGGACGGCAAGGTTGCATCAACAGGGGACTGTAGTGCGGGTTGGGGCGGTGACGCTGCCCAGTTCGGACAACACAGGAGCGGCTGTGTTCCTACGGTGTCTGTGACTGCACTTCGCTGATCTGCGTTCCGGGTAGGAACGGGGTTGACCAGACCTCATAACACGTCTTCTGGTTTTACTTGCTAAATGTATTGTGAATAACGGTGTTTTTCCCAAAACGTGTGTTGTTGCAATGCATTTAGGATACGTTGCGGGTTATGTGTGAGCTGTTTTTGTCACTGGCAGTTAGCTTCTCCGTGCAAATTGGGATGTAATGATCTGGTTGTTGTGTGAGAAACATCATGGTGTTTATATGTACCGTGTACTCACAACTAAGGTAACTAACCTATGAAGCTATGCTTGGTGACAAGTGAGTAAAAGAATGTTCTTTCTCAGACTGTGATGACAATGAACAGTGTGTTCACATATTAACAGGTTTTCCTGTTTTAACTGGCCGTATTGAGGGTAAAATAGGAGGATTGTGTTTTCCCCCCCGGTTCCCTGGGGACTTTTTCATCCTCCTATCAGACATGTTTGTGCACTATTTGTGTCTTTTGTGTGGTAGGGATGCGATGTAACTCTTAGCTTGATTGCTGAGGTTGTGCTAAATCTGCTGGAGAGACTTATTTTCCTAAAAAAGAAAATGGTTTGGTTGCTGTCATGTGTGCTTAGCAAGGCCTGTGGCCGATACTAATCGAGAATGATGTATTCTCTCATTGTGAAAAAAACGGCGTTCCTCTGTTGAGTGTTTTTGCCATTTTTTGTAGGTGATGATGGGTTGTGTGTGTCATGTGACCTACAACTGGGTTGGACTGGCCACAGAAGCACATGTGTATGTTGGACCGGGGCTCTTGAGCCCTCTCTATTCTGTGTTTTTCCTTAGTAAAAATCAGATAGCAGGTTAGCTCATGCGCTGTGTGGAGCTGTAAAACGCTTCATAGAGTTGACTATGACTGTGTCATATTCTCTTTTTGTCATTACATCGTATCATGGGTGTGGGGTCGTAAAGGGGTGAACTGGTAACCTTTCCTCTCCCCATTGTTTCTGTCGGTCAGGGGTACACCCCCTGTCCTTCAAGGTTCCCGTCACGTGGCGGTTCGGCACGTTACGGGGGGGGGGGGGGGGGGGGGAGGGAGTTCCTGGTCCCACGGCCTGGTATATTGGGCGTGTGCACCGCAGGAATTCCCCCGCCATAGAGTACGTCACCGTGCGCGTCTCTGTTGGTAGGACTTCCGTGTGCTGTTCAGGTCCATGTGATGGATCTGTTTTCAGGGGGGGTGGTCAGGGCTCCTCCTCACCAAGCGCCTATTCGGGCCTTCTGTGAGTTCGGACTCCTTCTTCCATGTGAGGGAGCCTCCATCAGAGTACAGAGCCTTCCTCCTCAGATTGTCAAAGTGAGTGGACCCTCTAGAAGGGTCCTTTTCTATTGTATGTGTATTCGATTCAATTCGTTTATTGAGTGTGTATGGGTTCAGTGCCTCTTCCCCGGAGAGCCCTAAAACCAGTTTTTTACATGGCTCAAGGTGCAATATATTCTTTTCAATCTGTACAGCTCGCGTGGGAAGTCTCTCTGGGGATCCCCGTCTCCTTCCTATGGGAGGGTGGTGGGATGTAAAAAAGTGAAAAAATTTTACCCCGGCTGTGTAGACTGGGATACATACTGTTGATGCTTCCTTCTTTTTATTCCAGAAGTGTTGGAGTTAGGGAGTGTCACACCCCTCTTGTCGTTCCCCTGGGCGCCTTGGGGATTCAATGACAGGTCTAAATAGCCTGTTCATTGATGGGGGTGTGTCCCGACGCACGTATAGTGCTAGCTCGCTGTAAACAGGCGATTGACTGGCACGCCTTGGTTGCTTGTGGTTGAAACAGCGTTTTTATAAAGCAACTGAGATGGGGGTTTTTCCTCTTCCGACGACCACATCCCATGACCTGGGTGGGTTGTCGACGGATTCTCGTTCATGTCTGGGGGATGATGACGGAATGGATCTGAACATATGTGGAGGGGTCTCACGCCCTTGGGGTGGGCCACCGGGCGCGGTTCGCCCGAACGTCTGGGTGGCGCCTTCTTTTCATGTTAAGATCGACACGCATATCTGCCCTTCTCCTGGAGTAGGCATGTCGGCGTGGTTAGGGCACGGGACTGGTTCTGGTCACGCTGGTCCAGATCAGTTGAACCCGTTGTCCGCCGGGGATGCAGATCTGCTGTTCTGGTACCCTGAGGGACTTGGGCTTTTTTCAGGGGGAAAAATGCCAGGTCGGTCTGGGTGTCACAGGGTTAAGCGCTATGGAGACCCTGGTTGGGTATGTTTTTACTCAGCACTGTCGTAATGGCTTACAGCCATGCCATTCTGTACACGCTCGATCTCGTCGGATCTCGGCCGCTACGCAGGTTGGTCCTGGTTAGTACTTGGTTGGGAGACCGCCTGGGAATACCAAGTACGGTGTGCTTAGGGGCTGGTTCTCCATTATTTTTCGCTCCTCTCTCACGCATGGCGAAGAGGGGCCTGTGGGGGTGGTTTTTTGACCTCCTCTGGTGACCCTGTGCTTCCCGTACCGCCAGGCCCGGTCCGAAGTGAGTTTGCGACCCGTAGGCCTGGGTTAACCCTTTTTGAAAACTGAAACACTTGTACTGCGGTATAGCCGGTGTATACCCGCAGGTGTGTTTTGGAGTTTTTTCTTGAGGGGTTATAGGAACAACCACCGCATTGGGTAACACCAAGGTGGTTGATTCCCTGGTGTGTTGGTGCAGTGTCAACTCCCGGGTTCACCGGTTGAGGGTGCCCCTGCACGTTCATGACGTCTGCCAATCGTGTCAGCCTTCTCTGCCTCGACCCCTCTGGGTGGGGGTTTTTAAATGGAGGCTTGGTCATGCAACAACGCCAGCATACGCCCCTTCCGCCGGGGCAGCTGTGTTCAGCTGTCCCCTCTGGCGCCTGTCTCGTCCGCAGTCTCCAGGCTAGGGTTAACAGCCTGTTGCCTGGTTTTTCCCCGGTGTGCTGCCTGCTTCCGTTGGTTAACCTTTTTGTGTGCTTACGGCCATGCTGACTGGCTGTTCTGCAGGGTCAGTGTGCCAGGCGGTGTACTATTGGGGGGACGGGGCCCGCTCGGCTTACGGCCATACCGACCTGAACACGCCCGATCTCGTCCGATCTCGGAAGCTAAGCAGGTTCTGGCCTGGTTAGTACTTGGTTGGGATACCGCCTGGGATTACCAGGTGCAGTAACTGGGGGGCCTTTGTCCGAATACGCTGGCGATGTGGGGGGCGGGGCACTACGTGCCCACCTGGTGGGGTCTTGATGCTGGCATCATGGACTTCTCCGGGCCCCCATTCCAGGGAGTCCAGTCCTTTTGGTGGGTCTGGGTCTTCCTTCGCGCTCCGCTGCTACGGCCTTGCCACGGGGTTGGGTTTGCCCTTGACCCCGTGATTCTGGGGGCAGTAACGAGGTTGTTCCTCCGTTCGTTCCCGGGTGGCATGCGGGTTGTGCGTGTGTGTAGTCGTGGGGTCAAGCCACGGTCTGCTCACCCTGTGCGTTGAGTTGCTTGAGTGCCTCTTCGCACGGTCGGGTCCGTCGCCTTCCCGTGAAGCCCCTAATAGGGGGGATACCCTCCATTAGGGGGGGTCGGGGGGGCTCGGCCCTCCCTGTTCTGATGGTTTTGGGGGGCTGTCAGCGGGGTGTATTTGTCAGCCAGCGGCTCCGCTTGGCCTCCCATTGTGCAGTGTGATGCCAAGCAGAGCCTCTAACGGCACAGAACGCTAGGTTATGACTATAACCAAGTTCTGTTAGTTAGAGGTGACGCTTGGCATCAGACGGCCGCTGCAGCCCTTGACCTCACCTTGTGGTGAAAGCTTGGGAAGGAGGAGAGCAGGTGACCACACACCTGCTTATGAAGGTAAGCTGATGAGGGGTGTGGTCAGACTAATACTGGTATTAGAGGTACATTTGTGGAATTTATTCAGTACGCGTGCACGTACGCGAGATAGTGCAGTGTGATGCCAAGCGTCACCTCTAACTAACAGAACTTGGTTATAGTCATAACCTAGCGTTATCACAGTTAGTTTATCGCAATAGTGAAACCTATGATATACAACCCAAGGCTGTAACAATAGCAGTGAACACTGCTCTATATCTTTTTAAATGTCATCAAACCTTGAATACACATGCATTATCCATCTGCATTGATCAAGTTATTGTAGATTGTCTTCAACCATTGCTACCTTTCAGTTGGTACTTGGTGCCAGAGGGGTTGCTCTTGAGTGGCTGAAAAGCTATATTAGTAACAGGCAGCAATTTGTTCTGATGGGTGATGATAAGTCACAATGCTTAAACATTACCTGTGGTGTCCCACAGGGGTCAGTATTGGGACCCAAATTGTTCATGTTATACATCAATTATAAAGTATCTGACATACTGAAACTTGTTGTCTTTGCCGACGACACAAACATTTTATGTTCGGTGGATGACCTACAGCAGCTTTTAGAAGTGGCAAAGAAAGACATGTTAAAAGGTTGGTTTGACACATAAGTTATCACTCAATAAAAATAAATTAAAAAAACGTCATGCTATTTGGAAATCGTAAAATAAACACTGATCCTCAACTGGAAATTGATCATGTAAAAGTTTTGAGAGTATACAAACAACAAACAAGTTTCTAGGGGTTTTAATAGACCACAAACTCTGCTGGAAACCCCACTTTGGGTTAAAAGATAGCGAGAGATATTGGTATACTGGGCAAGACTAGATATATCCTGAATCAGAAAACTCTATATACATTGTATTGCACACTCATTGTACCATATCTATCATATTGTGTTGAAGCTTGGGGAAATACTTATAAAAGCAATTTATAAAAGATATGCACACTGCAAAAAAAGAGCCACACGGATAGTACATCATGGTAGATATTTAGATCACACAAATAGTCTGTTTGTAAAGAGTCAAACATTGAACTCAATCAAATTCAAAACTGCACAGATTATGTTTCTGGCAATATACAATCTGTTCCTATGATATACAACCCAAGGCTGTAACAATAGCAGTGAACACTGCTCTATATCTTTTTAAATGTCATCAAACCTTGAATACACATGCATTATCCATCTGCATTGATCAAGTTATTGTAGATTGTCTTCAACCATTGCTACCTTTCAGTTGGTACTTGGTGCCAGAGGGGTTGCTCTTGAGTGGCTGAAAAGCTATATTAGTAACAGGCAGCAATTTGTTCTGATGGGTGATGATAAGTCACAATGCTTAAACATTACCTGTGGTGTCCCACAGGGGTCAGTATTGGGACCCAAATTGTTCATGTTATACATCAATTATAAAGTATCTGACATACTGAAACTTGTTGTCTTTGCCGACGACACAAACATTTTATGTTCGGTGGATGACCTACAGCAGCTTTTAGAAGTGGCAAAGAAAGACATGTTAAAAGGTTGGTTTGACACATAAGTTATCACTCAATAAAAATAAATTAAAAAAACGTCATGCTATTTGGAAATCGTAAAATAAACACTGATCCTC
Organism: Notolepis coatsorum; assembly: GCF_963971535.1. NCBI lineage: Eukaryota > Metazoa > Chordata > Actinopteri > Aulopiformes > Paralepididae > Notolepis > Notolepis coatsorum. Next base: position 18,941,283 of record NC_140171.1, read on the forward strand.
AACTGGAAATTGATCATGTAAAAGTTTTGAGAGTATACAAACAACAAACAAGTTTCTAGGGGTTTTAATAGACCACAAACTCTGCTGGAAACCCCACTTTGGGTTAAAAGATAGCGAGAGATATTGGTATACTGGGCAAGACTAGATATATCCTGAATCAGAAAACTCTATATACATTGTATTGCACACTCATTGTACCATATCTATCATATTGTGTTGAAGCTTGGGGAAATACTTATAAAAGCAATTTATAAAAGATATGCACACTGCAAAAAAAGAGCCACACGGATAGTACATCATGGTAGATATTTAGATCACACAAATAGTCTGTTTGTAAAGAGTCAAACATTGAACTCAATCAAATTCAAAACTGCACAGATTATGTTTCTGGCAATAAAAAACAAATTCCCAAGCAACATTAAAAAAAAATGTCATGGCTAGAGAGAGTGGTTATAATTTTAGAGGGACATTAGCTTTTAAAACAACTTTTACGTACAACTTTTAAAAGCATGTGCATTGCAGTTTGTGGCGTATCACTCTGGAATGGTCTGGATGTGAATACAAATGTTTGCAATAATATCAACCAATTTAAAGGCAGCTATAAACAAGCACTTATGGACACATACGTATAAGAGAGAGGAGCTTGAGCAGTAATGTGACTGCCTAATATATATCTTTTCTCATTTGGATATTTGGATATATAAAAAACTGTACTTTTATTTTATTTGTCATTATTTTATATATTAGTATTATATTATAATTTTATAATGTAAAACATTTTTACTTCCCCCTGTCACTTCTCGAACACTTACTGAACTGTATGGAAATAGTCTTTGACTACCTTTTAGTTTTTTAGTTTTATGTTTCTATGTTCGAGACAAAAAATAAAACAATTGCTATGGAGAACATTCAGCCACTAGATGGTGCACTAGAGCACCAGCATGTCATTCATTCAATCAGGTGCATATAGGGGAAACATACTTGCAACATGTAAACATTCATTTTGGACCCGCACAATCTTTTTAAATGATAAATGAATTAATAAATGTTTTGGGGGGATCAATACTTATCTTCTGCACCTTTCTGAAAGCTCTGGGGATGTATTTCTTCTTTTTTATATATATATATATATGCCAGAATATGTGTGTGTGTGGGGGGGGTCTCACAAGACGCCCGCCCCCCTCAGGGAACAGTGGCTGTGTTCCTAACCCTGTGTTGTTGCAGGTGCGTGAGGCCACGTCTAATGACCCGTGGGGCCCCTCCTCCTCGCTGATGTCAGAGATCGCTGACCTGACCTTCAACGTGGTGGCGTTCGCTGAGGTCATGGGCATGGTGTGGAAGCGCCTCAATGACAGCGGCAAGAACTGGAGACACGTCTACAAGGTGACCTCACCTATGACCTCATCTATGACCTCATCTATGACCTCATCTATGTCTGAGACCCAAGCTTGTGTCATACTGTACACACCTGTCGGCCAAATAGGGTTGTTCTGTTCTGTTCTGTTCTGTTCTGTTCTGTTCTGTTCTGTTCTGTTCTGTTCTGTTCTGTTCTGTTCTGTTCTGTTCTGTTCTGTTCCGTTCCGTTCTGTTCTGCTGTACTCTGTTCTGTTCTGCTGTACTATGTTCTGTTCTGTTTTGTTCTGTTCTGTTCCGTTCTGTTCTGCTGTACTCTGTTCTGTTCTGCTGTACTATGTTATGTTATGTTCTGTTCTGCTCTGTTCTGCTCTGTTCTGTTCTGCTCTGTTCTGCTGTACTCTGTTCTGTTCTGTTGTTCTGTTCCGTTCTGTTCTGTTCTGCTGTACTCTGTTCTGTTCTGCTGTACTATGTTATGTTATGTTATGTTCTGTTCTGTTCTGTTCTGTTCTGTGCTGTTCTTTTCGGTTCTGCTCTGCTCTGCTCTGTTCTGTTCTGTTCTGTTCTGTTCTGTTATGCTCTGTTCTGTTCTGTTCTGTTCCGCTGTACTCTGTTTTGTTCTGTTCTGTTCTGTTCTGCTCTGTTGTGCTCCATTCTGTGCTTTATCCGTCCTTCATCTCTAAATCATCTGCCAACCTTGAGGTCCATTCTCTCCTAGATCTATTAAATGATTGAATCTTTCTAATAGTGAACTGAAAATAAGGAGAACCACCTGGGAAATGACTGGCTTTTATCAGTTCTACTCTAGTTCAGACAGAGACGGCGTACATAATGAGACAGGGGCACTGCGGGGGGTTTGAATGGAGACATCTGTGACACGAAAGACGGTGACAACAATATGAATATAAACATATTCACATAAAATAATTGAAAGCTTCAATTAGATTTTTCACATTTTCAAAACTTCAGAATGTCTCATTGAGTCATGGTGTCCTACTCAAACAGCCCTGTGCCACCAGCAGCCAGTCTGTTGTTATTCCATCATTTATTTTCTTTGTTGACAAAACCCGTTCCGTGCTTTTAAAACCTATGCTTTTAAAACGTTTTCCTTTCAGCGAATATCTTAATTACATCAATAGTGTGCTGTCGGAACAGTATTGTGTTTGTAGGTGAAATATTTAGCTACCAACCAGGAATTGGCCATGAAAGATGTATGTGTTGTAGTTGAGATCTAGTAATCCATGCATGAAAACGATCATTTCCCTTTCAGCAAATCTCTTACAACAAGGTTGTGCAAGTAAGCCAGTATTATGTTTATAAGTGATGTATTTAATACAATTATAACTTTGTTAAAAGATAAGCCTCCTTGCTGCCCTCTCGTGGTCAGAAAATAATTATTGCAGTTTTAAAGGAGCACTTCACCAAAACATAATGCACATTTATTTTGCACATAATCTCACACACATTCAAAAACAGTTTAGCATACATTCATTTAGTTTGACAGTTATTGAGAGTAAATGAGGTTGACTATGGTCACCAGTGATGTCACCAGGGACATTGAATCCTTATGTTGTGTTAATTACATCACCATGAAATTATGTAGTTGAAAAATAGCAATACCTTGTCTTACAGGGACTGCTACCTTATCATTTCATTGAGCTGTAATTAACATAACACAAGGATGCAATGTCCCCTGACTCAATGTTGTTTGAGTCCAGGTCAGTACAGTAACATTTTGTTTGATTCCAGATCAGTATGTTAACTGTTGTTTGATTCTAGATCAGTAATTGTTAGGGATGTCCGATATTATCGGCCTACCGATATTATCGGCCGATATCGGCATTAAAATGTGATATCGGAAAATATCTGTTTTCAAAAAAGATTTTTTTTTTATATATACATTTCTATAACCTTTATTTACCCAGGCAAGCAGGTAAAAACAAATTCAGATTTTATTTATTGTCAAAAGTATGCATAATGTTGTGTTAATTCCACAACAAGAGATATGTAATGTTAATTACCTGAAATTATTCCTTTTTTTGGGGGGGGAAACCCTGCATATATCGGTATCGGTTGATATCGGTTGATATCGGTATCGGAAATTAAGAGTTGGACAATATCGGTATATCGGTATCGGTAAAAAAGCCAATATCGAGCATCCCTAGTAATTGTGTTTGATTCTAGATTAGTAACTTGTTTGACTCTAGATCAGTAACTGACTGTTGTTTGATTCTAGATCAGTAACTGTTGTTTGATTCTAGATCAGTAACTGTTGTTTGATTCTAGATCAGTAACTGTTGTTTGATTCTAGATCAGTAACTGTTGTTTGATTCTAGATCAGTAACTGTTGTTTGATTCTAGATCAGTAACTGCTGTTTGATTCTAGAACAGTAACTGTTGTTTGATTCTAGATCATTAATTGTTGTTTGATTCTAGATCAGTAACTGTTGTTTGATTCTAGATCATTAACTGTTGTTTCATTCTAGATCATTAACTGTTGTTTGATTCTAGATCAGTAACTGTTGTTTGATTCTAGATCATTAATTGTTGTTTGATTCTAGATCAGTAACTGGTGTTTGATTCTAGATCAGCAACTGTTGTTTGATTCTAGATCATTAATTGTTGTTTGATTCTAGATCAGTAACTGGTGTTTGATTCTAGATCAACAACTGTTGTTTGATTCTACAATAGATCATTAACTGCTGTTTGATTCTAGATCAGTATGATAACTGTTGTTTTATTCTAGATCAGTAACTTGTTTGATTCTAGATCAGTAACTGTAGTTTGATTCTAGATCAGTAACTGTAGTTTGATTCTAGATCAGTAACTGTAGTTTGAACTGTAGTTTGATTCTAGATCAGTAACTGACTGTTGTTTGATTCTAGATCAGTAACTGTTGTTTGATTCTAGATCAGTAACTGTTGTTTGATTCTAGATCAGTAACTGTTGTTTGATTCTAGATCAGTAACTGCTGTTTGATTCTAGATCAGTAACTGTTGTTTGATTCTAGATCATTAATTGTTGTTTGATTCTAGATCAGTAACTGTTGTTTGATTCTAGATCATTAACTGTTGTTTCATTCTAGATCATTAACTGTTGTTTGATTCTAGATCAGTAACTGTTGTTTGATTCTAGATCATTAATTGTTGTTTGATTCTAGATCAGTAACTGGTGTTTGATTCTAGATCAGCAACTGTTGTTTGATTCTAGATCATTAATTGTTGTTTGATTCTAGATCAGTAACTGGTGTTTGATTCTAGATCAACAACTGTTGTTTGATTCTACAATAGATCATTAACTGCTGTTTGATTCTAGATCAGTATGATAACTGTTGTTTTATTCTAGATCAGTAACTTGTTTGATTCTAGATCAGTAACTGTAGTTTGATTCTAGATCAGTAACTGTAGTTTGATTCTAGATCAGTAACTGTAGTTTGAACTGTAGTTTGATTCTAGATCAGTAACTGTAGTTTGATTCTAGATCAGTATGGTAACTGTTGTTTGATTCCAGGCTCTGACTCTGCTGGATTACCTGCTGAAGACCGGCTCAGAGAGGGTGGCTCAACAGTGTCGCGAGAACGCTTTCACTATACAGGTACCACTCTACAATCTACAGTATAGTAGATCTTCTGAGGTTCTGGGGAGATCTGATGGATCATAAGGATCAGAAGTCTAGGAATCCATACCCGAGCAGTATGTCATGCATGGCTAGATAACGTCCATGTCCACGTTATTGTCTCATGCTCTTTCTTTTCATCTCTGTACTTTGCTCATAAGCACACCGGTCGTATTGCTTTATAGAATTGTGATCACAGTGCAAGCCGGGCCACTTTGGGACGCGAGACTGGGTCACCAGGTCACAGTATGAGCAACATCCATCTTGGGACAGACCTGCCTGTTAATGTGTCCCAAAGTGATGGCATTGTGCAATTCACATTGAAACAAGTATAACTATAACCACTGTAATCTGAAACCTCAGAAATTGAAATTTCTTGGTAAAATGTTTGGGATAAAAAAAAATATATATATATATATATATATATATATATATATATATATATATATATTATTATTATTATTATTATTATTATAATTTTTTTTTTACTTCCTGTCAGTTGTTGTTATTGGCAAACACTGTAGCAGGACATCAACTGTAGTCTGAGTGGTATCCTAGCAACACATCAAACGTTCTGCTGAAACTGTCTGGTAAAATTCAAAAATACAATTCTGAGAAAACATACACCTGAAAGGGTTAACCCTTTTTGTATATCGTTTAGCAGTATCGGGTTCTAAGCCATCCTCAAAAATACTGTAATTGAATCTCTATACTGTATGGCCAAAATCCTGTAGTCCAAAGATAAAGGAGTTGAGTACAAGTATCACAAGTTGCGAATATGTATAGAGTTCACATGCATATTATAATTTGCAAAGGTGTGTCACTGAATTGTTCTCAAATGTTTTCAAGTTCAAGTTTTGTTTTATTTGTCACATATAAGGCACATACATGTACATTATAGTGAAATGCTTGGTTCTGTATGAGCCTCCTGAAATTGTGCTTCATACAGTACAAAAAAAGTAAAAAGAATAAAGACCAAAAACACTATACAAAATATACAATATACAAAACTACAAGTACAAAATGCAAACAAATGCAAAAAATGAGGTAGAGATGTAGTGCACATCTTTTTGTAATAAATAGATCAAATATGGTGTAGTGTTAAAAAGTGTTTAAAGTGAATGTTTAAAGTGAGTGTGTGCATGTGAATGTGAGTGCAATGAATGTAGAATGGGTGAGTCATTGAGCATCCTAATGGCCTGGGGATAGAAGCTCCTTCATATAGTTATATATATATATCTATATATCTATACTTTGTAGGTATACGTAAACATCTCAATATAATATGTTTCCGGTCCAGGGGTTTTGACTGGCTTCAGGCTCCATAAAGATCCCCCCCTGAGCTAATAACCACAGTGTCTCTCCGTCCCGGCCCCAGACGCTGCGGGACTTCCAGTACGTGGACCGCGACGGCCGGGACCAGGGGGCCAACGTGAGGGAGAAGGCCCGCCAGCTGGTGTGTCTGCTGCGGGACGAGGACCGCCTTCGCCAGGAGAGGAGCCAGGCGCTGAAGACCAAGGAGCGCATGGCCGGAGGAGGCAGCGGAGGAGGTGGAACAGGGGGAGGAGGGGGAGGAGGAGGAGGAGGAGGGGGAGGAGGAGGAGGGGGAGCAGCAGCAGGAGGAGGGGGAGGAGCGGGAGCAGGGGGAGGAGCGGGAGCAGGAGGAGCAGGAGGAGCAGGAGGAGGAGGGGCGATGTACGGGGGCATGCCCCCATCCTACCACCCTGGGCGGAGGACCAGCCAGCCCAGCATGGCCGTGCTGTACGGAGAGGAGTTCAGCCGCTCCAGAGGGTCGCCGTCCTCCTTCAACTGTAGGTGGATGTGTGTTGCCCCCCCCCCCCCCCCCCCAATTATAAAAGAAGGAAGGGTCATCACGTCAGAATACCAGTGTTGTATACCAGTTGTATTGAAGCCTGTATTAACATTTGAAATATACCAGCCATCTGAGGAATAATATGCCATCAACCAATATATCAAACATTAGCTAGTTATAACAAGGCAGCAAATTGCAGATGATTCTGACACCCGAGGTAATAACCTGTTTAAATGACAAGGAGACGGCTGATGCCATTCAACTCAATGTCAGGCCGAACTGAACATTTCCACACCTGGCACCAATGTGCGTTTCACGTGACATGATGACCCTTCCTTCTTTTATAGTTTCCTTGCCCTTAACTAGTGCGTATTTCAATTTTGTGGAATTTTGAATAGATGGATAAAGATGCACAATCCATTATATTATGGCAGGCAGACATAATAATACACTTTATTCGTATAGCACCTTTCATACAAGAATTGCAGCCCAAATTGCTTCACAGTAAAATAGACTGCTGTGGACATGGGTGTTCTTAGTGGCAGAGTTGTAGACCAAGGCTAGCTGGACACGTGCATGAGGTTTCCTGTCAATCGGACTGATGGTGTATGAGTTATGGTTTATTAAGGTTTTACATTTTGACCTTTGATTATAGCGACACCATCTGGTCGATTGGTGTAAAATAGTTTCGGGACTGTGGCTGGACAGACTGATTTACCAGTACACACACACACACACACACACACACACACACACACACACACACACACACACACACACACACACACACACACACACACACACGCACACACACACACGCACACACACACACACACACACACACACACACACACACTTGATCTCCATGCCAAATTTCAGTCTCCCTGGGCGAAACCTGTGGTCACAAGAGGGTGGGAAGATTTGTGTGGACCGACCGACCGACAGAGTGACCTGTCGAGCTGCTGGTCGCAGCTAAGAATAGACCTTCCCACATTCAGACAGTCAGGATGCCAATAAGTCAGCCAGTCGCCTTCGTTAGCATGCATGGTTTCAGTCCAGCGGTCTCCACAATCCATTCATAGATTACCAATAACGCTGCATCAGCCTGGAAATATTAAATCACCTTCACGCCCGCCTCTCTTCATCTCTCTTCATCTCTCTACCTCTCTCTATCTCTCTCTTCATCTCTATATTCTCTACCTCTCTCTTCATCTCTCTAACTCTCTCTACCTCTCTATCTCTCTCTATCTTCTCTCTATCTCTCTCTATCTCTCTCTCTCCCTCTCTATCTCTACCTCTCTTCATCTCTCTATCTCTCTCTGCCTCTCTCTAGTATCTCTACCTCTCTCTTCATCTCTCTATCTCTCTCTGCCTCTCTCTAGTATCTCTACCTCTCTCTTCATCTCTCTATCTCTCTCTGCCTCTCTCTAGTATCTCTACCTCTCTCTTCATCTCTCTATCTCTCTCTATCTCTCTCCCTCTCTTCATCTCTCTATCTCTCTCTGCCTCTCTAGTATCTCTACCTCTCTCTTCATCTCTCTACCTCTCTACCTCTCTCTATCTCTCTATATCTCTACCTCTCTCTCATATCTCTCTATCTCTCTAGCTCTCTATCTCTACCTCTCTCTTCATCTCTATCTCTCTACCTCTCTCTATCTCTCTCTACCTCTCTACATCTATTTCTCTCTATCTCACTACATATCCTCTCTCTCTATCTCTCTCTATCTATCTATCTATCTATCTATCTATCTATCTATCTATCTATCTATCTATCTATCTATCTATCTATCTATCTATCTATCTATCTATCTATCTATCTATCTTTCTCTATCTATCTATCTCTCTATCTATCTCTCTTATCTATCTCTCTATCTATCTCTCTCTCTCTCTCTCTCCCTGAGAGTTGAAGGGTCAAAGTGGGTATCAAACAGGAAGGAACACTGTCGGTTTTAAACTGGGGGATATAAAACAGGGAAGGTAAAGACTGTTTTAAACTGTTGAACAGTAATTCATTATTCAGAACATTTTATGCACTGCACTATTGTATAATTTTCTCTGTCCCCACCGCATTCCCGAACTCCGTTGGTCATTCCTCTCCTATTCTCTCTCCTCCTCCTCCTCTCCCTCTCCTCCTCCTCCTCCTCCTCCTCCTCCTCCTCCTCCTCTCTCCTTCCTCTCCTCCCTCCCTCCTCTCCCTCTCCTCTCCTCCTCCTCCCTCCCCCCTCCTCCTCCTCCTCCTCCCTCTCCTCTCCTCCCTCCTCCCCCTCCCCCTCCTCCCTCCTCCTCCCTCCTCCCTCCTCCTCCCCTCCTCTCCTCCTCCTCCTCCTCCTCCCCTCTCCCTCCCTCCCCTCCTCCTCCTCCTCCTCTCCTCCTTCCCCCTCCTCCTCCTCCTCCCTCCTCCTCCTCCTCTCCCTCCTCCCCTCCCCTCCTCCCCCTCCTCCTCCTCCTCTCTCCTCCTCCCTCCTCCTCCTCCTCCCTCCTCTCCTCCTCCTCCTCCTCCTCCTCCCTCCTCCTCCTCCCCTCCTCCTCCTCTCCCCTCCTACCCCTCCTCCTCCCCTCCTCCTCCTCCTCCTCCTCCTCCCCCTCCTCTCTC
>NC_140171.1:18953356-18984539 GCF_963971535.1 Notolepis coatsorum
AGCAAACTATGACATGCGCTGTGTCGTGTTCATTCCCTATAACTTTCTGCCTAACCTGTATAATTCCTCTCTGCTAGATAACCACCTCATTTTCCTCCTAACACTCTTGTCTCCTCCTATAGCCTCTCTCCAGTCGGTCTCTCCTCCTCTCGTCGTCCTCTCTTCCACCCCCCTCTCTCTCTCTCTCTCTCTCTCTCTCTCTCTCTCTCTCTGCAGATTGTTTAGCGGTGTGGCCGTACCGTGTGTCCTTGCTTCCTCCCTCCTCGTCCCTCCCTCTCTAGTCCAGAGGTCTAGTAGTGCTGACTGTGTCTGTTCTCATGCTGCCCTGCTGTCTGCTGAGGCCTCTCCTCTCCTAACACATGCTTAGTCCACTACAGCCGTGTGGTGATACTCTCTCTCTCTCTCTCTTTCTCTCGCTCTCTCTCTCATTCTCTCTCTCATACTCTCTCTCTCTCTCTCTCTCTCTCTCTCTCTCTCTCTCTCTCTCTCTCTCTCTCTCTCTCTCTCTCTCTCTCTCTCTCTCTGAGACCAACTAATGTTTGTGTGTGTGCCTCCCTCTCCCTCTCCCTCTCTCTCTCCCTGTGCGTGTGTATGTGTGTGTGTGTGTGTGTGTGTGTGTGTGTCCACACTACAGCGTTGCCATGGTAATTATGCTGATGGTGTCACGATGCCGCCCCTGCAGGACCAGCGCTGTCGCCAAGGAGACGCGTCGCTCTTACAGAAGGCTCTGGATGAGAGCAGGAGAGAGAGCCAGTCAGGGACACGGGAGGTGAGGGAGTGAGTCTGTGTGTGTGTGTGTGTGCATGTGCGTGTGCGTGTGCGTGTGTGTGTGCGTGTGCGTGTGTGTGTGTGTCTGTGTCTGTGTGCACATGTACATGCACGTGGGTAGGTGGGTGGATGCATCTGTGTGTGTGTGTGTGTGTGGGTGTTTGAGTGTGGCTGTTTACAAGTATGAGAGTGGGAGAGGGGGGAGAGTGACAGAGAGAGTAGGGGAGGGGAGAGAGGGAAAGAGAATATGAGAGAGAGAGAGATAGAGAGAATGAGGGAGTATGAGAAAGAGAGTAGAAGTGGTGGAGAGAGTATGAGAGAGAGGGCAATAGAGTATGAGAATGGGAGAGGGGCGAGAGTGATAGAGAGAGTAGGAGAGGGGGAGAGGGAAAGAGAATATGAGAGAGAGAGAGAATGAGGGGGTATGAGAAAGAGAGTAGAAGCGGGGGAGAGAGTATGAGAGAGAGGGCAAGAGAGTATGAGAGAGAGGGGGGGAGAGTGACAGAGAGAGTAGGAGAGGGGGTGAGAGAGAGAGAGAGAGAAAGGAAGGATAGGCCTGAGAGATGTGAGATGGAGAAGGAGGTGTATGCCGAATGGTAATGCCTTTGCCCCGTCTAACCTTGAGCTCAGCCGCGTGACATTTCCCTGAGAGCGCTGCTTCTTATCTTACTAGCGCACCAGCTCCCGCGCTCATTGGCCTGTCAACAAACCAATCAGGGTTCCCGCTCATCTTACATAAAGGTTGTGTGGGTGGGTTCGTGATTGGTCGTTCATGTGTTGTTGTTGTTGTTGTTGTTTTTTCTTTGCAGAACTCAGTCGCTCCTCATGTTCACGATGAAATATTGAGGATGACGGCTTCTTCTTTATGGTCAGAGAAGCACTGATCCTGAGAGTAGTGGTTCATTTGTATCCTGGAATACAACCAATCAGAGAGGTCACAAGCACTGATCCTGAGAGTAGTGGTTCATTTGTATCCTGGAATACAACCAATCAGAGAGGTCACAAGCACTGATCCTGAGAGTAGTGGTTCATTTGTATCCTGGAATTCAACCAATTGCGCTCTTGCATGTGTAGTAGGGCTGGGCAATGTGTCGATATTTACCATATTATCGTCCATATGTGTTGTTGGGGCGACAGGGACTCAGGAGGTAGAGCAGTCGTCTTGGTAATCCAGAGGTTCCCAGTTCGATTCCCGCTCCTCCCGGGCAGCATGTCGAAGTGTCCTTGAGCAAGACACTTTTAACCCCTAACTGCTCCTCCCGATGAGAAGCTGCTCTCCTCCGCCGTCGGTGAGTGAATGTGTGAGTGAATAGGTCAAAGGTGAGGAACAAATTGTAAAGCACTTTGGATAAAAGCTCTATATAAATGCACCATTTACCTGCCATCAGAAGGGCTCATGGCTTCCTACACAAACAGCCCTGCTATCAGGATGTCTCATTGAGTCATGGCTTCCTACACAAACAGCCCTGCTATCGGGATGTCTCATTGAGTCATGGCTTCCTACACAAACAGCCCTGCTATCAGGATGTCTCATTGAGTCATGGTGTCCTACTAATAAAACAGCCCTTCTATCGGGATGTCTCATTGAGTCATGGTGTCCTACTAATAAAACAGCCCTTCTATCGGGATGTCTCATTGAGTCATGGTGTCCTACTAATAAAACAGCCCTTCTATCGGGATGTCTCATTGAGTCATGGCTTCCTACTCAAACAGCAGTCGGTCTGTTGTTATTCCATCATTTATTTTCGTTATTTTATTATTTTGTTATATATATATATTATGTTATTGATATATATATATATAGTATACATTATATCATAAATGTATATACTATAATGTATATGCCAAATTCTCCTAATTTTGGCATTTTTGCAGTTTGTTTTGCATTTTGTACTTTAGTTTTGTATATTGTATTATGTTGTATAGTGTGTGGTCTTTTTTCTTTTACTGTATGAAGCACAATCTCAGGAGGCTCATACAGAACCAAGCATTTCACTGTAATGTACATGTACCTTATACTGTATGTGACAAATAAAACAAAGATTTAACTTGAACTTGAACTATAGCTACTGTATATAGTAACTTATTATGCTGTGCATTTCTCCAGACCTCTCTTGGCAGAGCCTGAGGTGTGACCAGTAATATGATAGAACACCCTATATATTCTATATATTTCATATCTACTCATATTATTTAAACCACTGGTTAGATTGGTTGTATTGCCCATAGTGTGTCCATATTTATACTACTGCCTATAGTGTTAATAGCATCTCACTCTGTTTATACTGTTAATATTGCATATACTCTGTAGTGTTTTCATATACGTACTTCATATACACACTCACTTTAAACGGGCAACTCACTGCAGCACCCACTCTCCACACTTTAGATCACCTAAACACACTTTACACTTTATATTTATTGGTAAAGGATTTGCACTACAACTCGCACACCTTACTGTAAATTGTACCTAAATTGTACCTCATCCCATTTCTGCTCTGCACTATATAGTATTGTACATTAGTACATTGCATAGTATATTGTATATTGTATGGTAACTCAGTTACTTCTATTCTGCATCGAACATTGTACATATGTCTATACTGAACACTGTGACCTCTATTTTTACTTCTATTTTACATGCTATACTATTTTATTTCATACTATCTTGTCTAACACAGTCTCTGGAGCGAAACAGTAAGAAGCATTTTGTATAAAAGTATTCTGTACTTCTGTATGACAACTATTAAAGAAACTTGAACTATAGTTATTTCATACATACACATTGTACATAACAATGCACTTCACTTCAAGTTAGATGCAAACTTCATTTTGTTGTGCTTCTACCTTGTGCAATCACAATAAACTTGACTCTAATCTAATCTAATAACAACCCCTCTCCTATACTCCTAACTTTTTTTAAACAAAGCACAACACCAAGAGGGGCTCTTTTGCCTAGAGTTCGCTGTTTGACAGCGTTAGAGAGTCTACCTTTAAAAACAACAAAATCCCCATTCATTTTGACATGCTAAGCTAAGCACGAGACGTGGACACTGCACACTAAAATGCATAGACTAACCTTTTTAATTCATTCATGTTTAATTAATTAATTCGCCTAATTCATATTTAATAACAATCAAAAATGTTTATTTATGAGTTTTACTATGTGGCAAATCGTCCTTTTTTCATGTTTTCCCTCTGCATTTTGCCTGCACTTGAAGAAGTGGTCGTGTATGTATATGACCCATGTATATGATCCACAAAATAAAAACCTGGATGTCATCTAACCTCCTCAAACTAAACAACAATAAAACTGAGCTCATGGTTGTGGCACCCAAGGCTCTGCTCCGGAAGGTTCACCCCTACCCTCATCCACCTCCACTGGCTCCCCATCAAATCCTGCATCACCTACAAAACCCTCCTCATCACTTACAAGTCCCTCCATGCTCTGGCACCTCAGTACCTCACTGACCTCCTCCACCCCCACACCCAGTCACGGTCCCTGCGATTCTCGGACACCGGTCAGCTCTCCATTCCCCGAACCAGACTGCGGACCTTTGGGGACAGAGCTTTCAGCGTGGCAGCTCCCACCCTCTGGAACTCCCTCCTGCAGAACTCCACAACACCCCAACTCTGCTTCAAAGAACACCTTAAAACTCACCGCTTTAACATGGCCTTTGACCAACAACATTTAATGTTGTGTGTCTTGTCTACCATGTTTGTTATTGTTGTTATCGCCCTATGTAAAGCGACCTTGGGTTTCATGAAAGGCACTATACAAAATGAAGTTATTATTATTATTATTATTATTTTTATTATGTATATGAGGACACCATCCCTCCTATTGGAAAACTAAAGAAGCCCTTTCATGGCATTTTAGATTAGATTAGATTAAAATGTATTGTCATTATACAGCACAAGTACAGTACAATGAAAATAAGTTTGGCATCCAACCAGAATGCAAATGTAACAGTAAAGCGCAATAGTAAGTTGGTATGGTAGTAAGGTAATTAAATTGGGTATAAAATATATGAATTAGTACTACTGAGTATAGTGCTAATCAGATGTAGATACAGAGTTGTAATACCAATATGTACAGTGATACAGATATAAAACCACTATGGTAGTAAGTCATACTGGCCAACAGCGTAACTAGTAAGAGTAGGTAAGGGATATGTACATATATAGATATAGTATCTACAGATATGTAAAAATGATTATATGCAGGTATGTAAGATAATATAAGATATTCCTTTATTGATCGTCTTGGGGAAATTCAGGCATCATGGTAAATGGCTGCCTTTTTATATAGCGCTTTTATCCAAAGCGCTTTACAATTTTGTTACTCACATTTTACCCATTCACTCACACATTCACGGCGGAGGCAACCATGCAAGGTGCCAACCGGCTCATCGGGAGCAAAGTGTCTTGCTCAAGGACACGCTGCCCGGGAGGAGCGGGAATCGAACCGGGAACCTCCGGATTGCAAGACGACTGCTCTACCTCCCAAGCCACTGTCGCCCCATCATAGCAGCATGGGGGAGGGCGAGGGGAGCTACAGGTAGTAGAAGACATGATACAGGTAGTAAAATTATCATATAGTGGAGAAGTAAAAAAAAATATATAATTATTGTGTAGTGTAAACAATATAACTCTGGGCATGCGCATAAGGGCAAGTAGGCAGCGTAAAAAGGTCAAGGTGCAAGATGAGGGTATCTGCCCTCTCTAATTATATTTGCCATACAATAAATATAGTTACCATACATATAATCTAATAAACTAAAATATAATTTAATATATATAATCTAAAAATGCTAAATATTATGCTCTGATGAAGTAAGTATACAGTATACACATAAGGTGCAGTATGCATAAGGTATGTAGCCGTGATATACTTTATATATTGTCCGTTTTGGTGGGAGTCAGACACACTCAGTGATGGAAGTTCCTAGTAGTTGGATGTCTGGCAGCGGTCCCTGCCCACTGTTGTGGAGCCTGATGGCCGCTGGTATGAAGGATTGGCCGAGGCGGTTAGTTGAGTGTCGGGGGGGTACGAGTCTGACTGAACGTGCTTCTCATCTTGACTAGCTCATCGTTAGAGGGGGTGA
The DNA here is from genome assembly GCF_963971535.1 of Notolepis coatsorum. Classification (NCBI taxonomy): domain Eukaryota; kingdom Metazoa; phylum Chordata; class Actinopteri; order Aulopiformes; family Paralepididae; genus Notolepis; species Notolepis coatsorum. Next base: position 18,959,233 of record NC_140171.1, read on the forward strand.
GAGGGATTATCCAGGATAGCAGCCAGCTTCCTTCTCATCCCCTTCTTGCCACCACCTCTAGTCTGACCAGCTCGACTCCCACCACGGAGCTAGCCATCCTCACCAGCTTGTTCAGTTTGTGGTTGTCCCTCAAGTTGATGTAGCCCCCCCAGCATGCCACAGCATAGAAGAGGACACTGGCCACTACAGACTGGTAAAATGACTGACAGATGAACACCTTTGAGGCCCTCAGACCGAGGGAAGGAGACATCCTTGTGAAATAGGGTGAAACTGTGCGTCGCACTTTCCCTTCATCTGCATGAGCTGACATGTGATGAACTGCTCCATATTGGCTGCGTTCCACTGAAACCCTGAAATGGGGGAACCGTGTACCAAAGGTTTTTTTCTGTCTTTTGTTTCATCTGCTATGGTTGAAAATACCCTCCTAGTAAAGCTTAAAGGAACACGCCAACATTACGGGACATTCACTTACCGTCTTCTCCAGAGTCAGACGAGTAGATAAGGGGTCATCCCTATGTTCCCACAGCCATATGTTCCCCCATTTCTAAAATGTCCCTCCCATCAAGATTAGGCCCTATATTCTAGATAGCTTCAGACTATAAAATAAACACCTGTCCACTTCTATTTAGACCTACAAACACAGATGAGTGACGGGAGCAGGGTAGGAGTTGCTAGATCCAAACTCACAGCCGGTCTGATTTGTTCTCTCTGCAGTCGGCCATGCTGGACCTGGTGGGTATATTTGGCCCCTCCCCTACTGAGGCCCCACCCCCTTCGAACGACCCTTGGAACTCTGCACAACCTCGGCCCGAATCTGATCCATGGGACTCCATAGGTGAGTGGCTAGTCACACACACACACAGACACACTCCACAGTGCTAGGTTTGCATGTCGAACAATTTCATGAAAATACTCCCAATTTTGAGGTTCAAGCTACCCAATTGTAAGACGCGGGACCCCTACGCTCTGCATCTTCTGGCCACCTCAGACCCACTCCCATCTGAGCTCCGGGTCATCAAAGAGAAGCAGGCTATTCTCTGTCCTTGCTCCACAATGGTGGAATGAACTCCCCACAAGTCAGAGCAGCTGAAACACGTCCAATTTTCCACCATCGACTAAAAACACACTTCAATCAATATCTGAAATAAAGAAGAATTTCTGGGCACCCAAGTGGCGACCCATGTAACGTGCTGCATCGCAAAGTGGCCAACCCGGGTTCGATTCCCGGACCCGGCGTCCTTTGCCGAATGTCTTCCCCCCGCTCTGTCTCCCGCTCTTCCTCTCTCTCTCTCTCTCTCTCTCTCTCTCTACACCGGACTGCCCGGTAGTACAAACTAATTAAAACATAATAAAAAAAGAAGAATTTATTTTTTATATATACTAACCTTTGTACTTAAAACTATCATGCTCTTTGCGAGATCATACTAATCTTCTTTGCATATATTATTACCTACTATCTATACTACTGTCTATACTACTATGCACTCAACACTGTAGCACCCAAGTTTCAACACTGTTTGACGAACAATGTTACTCAGCTGCCAGAGTTGTACCCTTCCTGCTGACCTGTTGTACAGAACTTGTAAGTCGATTTGGATAAAAGCGATCAGACCTGGAATAAGTGGACTGACGTTTCCTTTAGAGTTGAAGTACGGAACAATCCCAGTGGACAGGGTGTAACTGAGGGGTACAATTCCCTGACTGTATTGTTAGATATGATATTTAATACCACTACCTCATGTACTTTAACTTCTGGCCACCCAGTACAAGATATAAGTATGATGAACACTTTCCCACCTGATGAAACGAACCAACACAAATGTACCAAATCGAAGGTTTAATACAGCAAAGGGTGTATACAACGATCACTTAATTACATTTATGATTTGAAATATGGAATATGCACTTTTATGGCAAATGAGTAGTCGTAGGTAAATCAACATTGAATGTCCAATCTCTGGTTGCGCAGGGAGTAAGTATACAACCTGGAATATTTAGGAAACGATAGCGATGGTACTTAAATGATTATAGCTGGATACACTAAGGGGGGGGGGGGGGTCCCGCTGGTTGTAAGACAGTAGGAGGGGGGGGTTAGAGAAGCTGCTGGCGGTATCCCATCTGGCCGACGGTGTCTTGGGAGAATCCAAAGTCTTGGACACGGTGCCCACAGAACCTCGGGCCGCAGACGAATACAGCTGGACCCTCTGTGGAACGGTATCTGCCGGTCCACAACGGAGAGACGTGAGGCGACCTCACGTGTAGAGCGCCGTCTCACCTGGAGTCCTCTCCGGGGGGTAATTCCAACACTCAGCAGTGTTGGCCTTTATCCATGGAATAATCAAAGCACACAAAGCATAATCCAAGCCGTGGAAGGCTCGCCGTCGTCTGGGTAGAGTAATCCAATATACAGGTCCAGTCGCTCTTGGCCCGGAGCTCCTCGGATGCAATCACCACTAGGGGTCTGACCAGCCTGGTTAAGCGTCCAGATAACGTCAGGAACGATGGGGGTACTGATAACTGTAGAACTCTAACCGAACGATGCACCATACATAAATAGACTACTATTAGCTTAATAGAATACGTCCAACTCGACGGTATGGTGCCAACTATGACCATTCAACTATTAATCTACACGATATCTCAATGCCTATTCTGGGCCAAGTAGGCCTTACTACACCGCACGTGCGTCGTGGGGAGGCTTTTGCGTCTGTCACTCTGTTGGAGGGTAAAGAACTGGACTAAAAGAAGGTTCTACTTTACTGGCGCCATATATATATGCGCTATGAACAAATAGTACCATTCGTATTTCGCCCGACATATTACTGCGCGGAACCGGGGGTTGCCTCGACATGTTAGGCGGCACGATTGAACTTGGACCTAGGGGTATGGCAACCTGGCGCCAGGTTCTCGTCCAATGGTAGAATGAAACTATTATGGGCTGTTTAGTAGAAACGGGGATATTCAATGCATATTGTACAAGGAATATACAGGGGATATCAAACGATATACAAATACAATTAAATATATATATATAAATAAATATACATATTCGGTTTAATCTGATCCTTCACAACAGCCGCCCCCTAATTAGTCCCACCTAATTAGCTAAGCAGAGACAGATTAACCGCACTGTCTACCACTCAAGGTCCGCTGTAAGGGTCAGTCAACTCACAAAGTCATAGGGTCATGGTCATCATCGATAGTATCTGGGAGTCGGGGCAGTTCTATGAGCCTCGCCACGGGACGTGTGTAAGTGCGCCCTTGGACGAGTATTTCAGCTGCTCGGACCTTGCCATCGGCACCGGTGATCACTTTGCTTACGCGGCCAGCCGGCCACATAGCTCTGGGTAGCGACTGGTCAATAATCATGACGACTGTTCCTTCTGTCAAATTGTCTCTCTCTTTTACCCACTTCTGGCGGGTCTGTAGAGACAGTAGGTAGTGAAGTAGGAAGCTGCTCCAAAACTTGTCAGCTAGTACTTGGCTGTACCTCCACATTCTTCGGCCGTTCGCTTCTTCAGGCCTGTACATTGTCTGGGGTAGCGCGGGGTCCAGCCGCCCCATTAGGAGTGTGTTGGGGGTGACTGGGTCGACATCTGCTACATCACTGGAGACGTAACCGAGGGACTTTGAGTTCAATACTCCCTCGATCTCCGTGAGGACTGTCATTAGGACTTCCTCTGCCACAGTCTGGGCTCCGAGTACGGCGTACAGGGCTGTCTTTATAGAACGTACTTCTCGTTCCCAGGTTCCACCGAAGTGGGGTGCGTTCGGGGGATTAAACTGGAAGTCAATCTGGGCTGGAGCGAGGTGGGTCTTAAGTTCTGGGCCCATAGCTTGGAAGCTCTCTCTCAGCTCTCTTTCTCCGCCTTTGAAGTTGGTCCCGTGATCAGACAACAATGTAGACGGTTTTCCTTTCCGTGATGTGAATCTCCGGAAGGCCATAAGGAATGAGTCTGTGCTCATGGTCGGAAGGAGCTCGATATGTATCGCTCTGGTGGTCATGCATTTGAATACAATACCCCACCGCTTCTCGGTGCCTCTTCCTCTCTTTATATACAACGGGCCAAAGCAGTCCATGCCTGTGGAGTGGAATGGCTTGTCGCCGATTCGGAGGCGACAGGGGGGTAAGTCAGCCATCCGTGGTATGCTGGGCTGCGCGCGCCACTTACGGCAGTCTAGACAGGTTCGCTGGAAGCGCCGTACTGCTTCTCTCCCTTGCAATATCCAATAACGACGTCTGATCTCCGCGAAGACTCTCTCTGCTCCTGCGTGGTGTACATCCTCGTCGTATTTCTTTATGATCAGCTCTGTGACCTTGTGTCGGCTGTTCAAGACGATCGGGTGCTTAATGTCATCTGGTAGATCGGGGGCTCTCCGCAGGCGACCACCCACTCTGATGAGATTATGTGCGTCACTCTCTGGTGCCAGGTGAATCAGTCTGCTGTCTGATGGGACGGGGTTTCCTCCCTGTAGACAGTCTAGCTCATCGGGGAACGAGTCTCTCTGGGCTCGTTGTAGTAGAAGAAGTTCTGCTTCTTCGTAGTCAGCTGCTGACATGTCAGTGGTGGACTGAATCTCTGGGTGGTGCCGCAGGAATGTTCTTTGTTGCGCACTCTCTAGGGTAATGCAGTCATCTATGTTGGGGTCTGTGGAGGCGACAGTGCTCAGTCCACAGAACATAGGCTTCTTGTTCTCAGCCTCCTCATTACTTGCTTCCCTCGGGGTGGGCGTAGGCCAATCTCCTTCCGGGAGCTTGAGGAATGCTGGTCCGTCACTGTAGATGTTGCGACGGGTTAGGTCATCCAGGGACATTCCCCGGGTGATGACGTCAGCTGGGTTGTGTTTGGTGTCCACATACCTCCAGCTTGCTTCTTCTGTTAATTCTTGAATCTCGGTGACTCTGACTCCCACGAAGACTTTGTATCTGCATGAATCAGACTTAATCCATGTGAGTACTGTCGTGGAATCTGACCACAAGATTGTTCTATGCACCGGAATGGTGAGTTCACGTTGGATTAACGTGGCTAGATGCGCTCCTGCGAGGGCTGCGCAGAGCTCTAGACGTGGGATAGATTGTTGCTTACGTGGGACTATTCTTGAGCGGGCCAGTATGAAAGCAGTGTGTATCTTTCCTCCCATTTCTTTGGCACACAAATAGGCAACCGATCCGTAGGCTACTTCGGAGGCGTCGCTGAAGACGTGTAGCTCAATCTCGCATGTCTCTGGCCTCACTGTGGATGGGAAGTAGCTGCGGCGTATATTGACACCTGGGAGTGAGCGGAGTTCCGTCTCCCACTCTCTCCATGTTGAGGCAAGGTGTGCGGGTATTGGGTCGTCCCAGCCCTGGTCCTTGTCCCATAGTGCTCGTACAATCATCTTTGCCCTGGTGGTGTAAGGTAGAATACATCCCAATGGGTCATATTGTCTGGCGAGTGTTCTGTACACACTCCGTCTGGTGGTCGGTATCGCTGCCGACCTTCCTTGCTCTGTAGCCAAGGGTTTGTGTCTATAGTGGAGCGAGTCTGTTTTGAAGCGCCAGACTATTCCTAGTGTCATTTCTTGGGCTTCTCCTGGGATTGTCGCCATCCAGGTCTCGCTGCTGGCAGCCTTGTCCGCGGAGGAGAGGCTGCGCAATACTTGCGGGTCACTGCTGGCCCACTGCCTGAGATCAAAGCCGCCTTTGATCAGGGAGGCGCGTAACTTGATTAGGAGAGCCTCGGCTTCTTCTTGAGTCGAAACGCTTTGTAAACAGTTGTCCACGTAGAAACTGTTCTTCACACTGTGTTGGACCTCTTCATCTGCTGCTGGGTCCTCTGTGACGTGTGGGTTGAGGTTGCGCAATACTGGGGGGTCGCTGCTGGCCCGCTGCCGGAGATCAAAGCCGTCTTTGATCAGGGAGGCGCGGAGCAGCGTGGTCGGTGTGGCGATGTATGACGCCGTGGATGGCGGATACATCAGCGGGCGTTGGGGGAGAGGCCTCCTAGGCGAGTCCCCTCTTGCGCCTCTCTGTGGGCTGGTACCGACAGGGTACCATAGCCAGCTGGTCCAGGTGCTATTCCTCGGGGCTGGTCGTGCGTCGTGCTCACCCGTGAATAGAGTCGGGGGTCTGTAGCGCAGCGCCGCGGGGGTATAGCCTGGACTGTATGGGACCTCCTGGTCCGGTGGAGTACTGTGCTGTCGTCGGGCTTGGTTCTCCTCCTCTCCCTCTTCTTCCTCTATCAGATCTTCCAGATCCTGTAGTGGTTTATCTTGCTTCTCCGCAGTGTATGCCGCTCCTTCCTTGCAGCTGGGTCTCGCTTGGACCGGTCTGGGAAGGGGGTCTGCGGGGGGTATAGGCTTTGTCTGTTGGTCAAGTTCAGGGTCGCTTGCTCGTTTAGGAGGCGCTGCTCTTGACTGTTGTCTCGACGAGTTCCTTGAACCCCTGGTGGAGGGAGAGGGTGTTGTCCTTTTGATCAGCTGCTCTATTAGTTGCGCTTGTAGTCTGTCGCGCTCTGCGTCTCTTTGGGCACCGGCAGCGGCGCGCTGGGCGTCGGCGGCGGCGCGCTCTGCTTCTCTTTGGGCACCGGCAGCGGCGCGCTGGGCGTCGGCCCGGTCTCTTGCCATATTCTCTTCCGTCTGAAGGCGTCTCATCTCCCGGCGTCTCATCTCCCGGCGTATGCGCTCTTCTTCGCTCCGTCGCTGCGCTTGGAGGCGTTCTCTTTCAATAGTAAAATGTTCGTGCTCGCTAAGCGCCTGTGCTTGGAGACGGTCGCGTTCACCCTGAAGTTGATCGCGTTCGGTAGAGGCTGTCAGGCGGGCGAGGAACGCCTGTTGTAGCATCCTCGCCGCTTCTCTGGGGGAAGGCGGTTGTGGAGGTGAGCCGCTCCTGCGTGAACCGCTCCTGGGGGTACTTGTTGGGGAGTCCTGGAGCTCTAGTTCCTCGGCGCTCTCCTCCTCTTCTTCCGTGCAGAGTTCTCTCTCTGTAGGGTTGTCTTCCTCCCGGGGCTTGTCGGGGACTACTTCTTGAGTAGTGGCGGGGGGTAAAGGCATGTCAATTCCCTCCTGGTCCCCACCGTGAGCTTGGTCAGTTACATTAGGACCTACTAGGGGCTCTGTGGTCGGGGAAACCTGGTCGTTAAGGTCAGACATAATTTTACTTTCTACTTTTACCGCGTTTACCGTTTGTCGAAGGCTAGGTAGTTGACTGACAGTGTAAGCCTCTAAGTACTGAGGTGTCTGTCGTCTGCGCCGCGGGCGTTCTAGGTTAGGAGTATCGTTTCGTGGAGTGTTCATCATAGGCCATTTCGATATTAATAACACTATATTAATATTACACTAGTTACCCTCCGGCTCGAAGGACCAATTGTAACTGAGGGGTACAATTCCCTGACTGTATTGTTAGATATGATATTTAATACCACTACCTCATGTACTTTAACTTCTGGCCACCCAGTACAAGATATAAGTATGATGAACACTTTCCCACCTGATGAAACGAACCAACACAAATGTACCAAATCGAAGGTTTAATACAGCAAAGGGTGTATACAACGATCACTTAATTACATTTATGATTTGAAATATGGAATATGCACTTTTATGGCAAATGAGTAGTCGTAGGTAAATCAACATTGAATGTCCAATCTCTGGTTGCGCAGGGAGTAAGTATACAACCTGGAATATTTAGGAAACGATAGCGATGGTACTTAAATGATTATAGCTGGATACACTAAGGGGGGGGGGGGGGGGTCCCGCTGGTTGTAAGACAGTAGGAGGGGGGGGTTAGAGAAGCCGCTGGCGGTATCCCATCTGGCCGACGGTGTCTTGGGAGAATCCAAAGTCTTGGACACGGTGCCCACAGAACCTCGGGCCGCAGACGAATACAGCTGGACCCTCTGTGGAACGGTATCTGCCGGTCCACAACGGAGAGACGTGAGGCGACCTCACGTGTAGAGCGCCGTCTCACCTGGAGTCTTCTCCGGGGGGTAATTCCAACACTCAGCAGTGTTGGCCTTTATCCATGGAATAATCAAAGCACACAAAGCATAATCCAAGCCGTGGAAGGCTCGCCGTCGTCTGGGTAGAGTAATCCAATATACAGGTCCAGTCGCTCTTGGCCCGGAGCTCCTCGGATGCAATCACCACTAGGGGTCTGACCAGCCTGGTTAAGCGTCCAGATAACGTCAGGAACGATGGGGGTACTGATAACTGTAGAACTCTAACCGAACGATGCACCATACATAAATAGACTACTATTAGCTTAATAGAATACGTCCAACTCGACGGTATGGTGCCAACTATGACCATTCAACTATTAATCTACACGATATATCAATGCCTATTCTGGGCCAAGTAGGCCTTACTACACCGCACGTGCGTCGTGGGGAGGCTTTTGCGTCTGTCACTCTGTTGGAGGGTAAAGAACTGGACTAAAAGAAGGTTCTACTTTACTGGCGCCATATATATATGCGCTATGAACAAATAGTACCATTCGTATTTTGCCCGACATATTACTGCGCGGAACCGGGGGTTGCCTCGACATGTTAGGCGGCACGATTGAACTCGGACCTAGGGGTATGGCAACCTGGCGCCAGGTTCTCGTCCAATGGTAGAATGAAACTATTATGGGCTGTTTAGTAGAAACGGGGATATTCAATGCATATTGTACAAGGAATATACAGGGGATATCAAACGATATACAAATACAATTAAATATATATATATAAATAAATATACATATTCGGTTTAATCTGATCCTTCACAACACAGGGCTTCATTTGAATATTGACCAGAGATGTCAGTACAACGTAGAGTGACAGCAGTGTCCAGCCTTCAGTCCATTGTCAAGCACCAATTAGGGTTGGGTGACTAGAAACTCACTTTTTGCCATGCCGGGAGGACCCGTCCGGTGATGGCGACACAAATGCGACACTCTAACTGGCATGTTCGGCTGAGATATTGCAGGGAAAACACACCAAAAAGTGTATTTTTCCCTCCCTCTCTTTTTCCACCAAGTGTGGATGGGGGGGGGGGGGGGGGGAAGGGGGGGCTTTTAAATCATGATGTTGGGCACAGATTTTATTTACGCCCACTGTATTCAGGTTCTTCGGTCGGAATACAGTGCGCAGAGTGAGTGAAGCATAAAATGTGGCCACTTACCAGGAGAAAGGAGAAGAATAGATTTTTTTGTGATTATTGGACCTAATTCTCGAACATGTTCGTAAGTATCTTCGTAACTATCTTTGTAAAAAGTTTGTACTAACAAATTTACGAAAACCTCCGGATTCCTGAGCGCGTGAAACGGTCATTAAACAATTCAACATATCTTTACTCGTTCCCTCAGCAGCAGTCCAGTCAAGCACTCCTGTGGTTGGTAGCCCCTGGCCAGCCCCGCGCTCATCCACTAACACATCCAATCCTTGGGCTCCGGCGTCCGACTCACCGACAGACCCTTGGGAAGCCCCGCCCACCTCCTCTAGCCCCATCAATCACGGCTGGGAGAGCCCAACGAACACAGGTACTATTTATAGTATACTGTACTATATATTTTATATATATATATTAGGGGTGTCAGTTTATTGCGTTAATTAGATTAATTAATTACACAGCAAATTATCGCGTTATGAAAATTAACTCAAAATGAATTACAAAAAAATATATATATAATTATTATTAAAAAAAAATTAAATAATTTTTTTTTGTATTTCATTCATTCCATAAGAACGTAGAATACACATTTACAGACTTTTTTTTATATGGTCCATTTGCATGTTCTTGGTATCTGATTCTAGGAACATCTATGGATCTCAGGGAATGTATTCCCAGTGTCAGAATACTGTTACTAGGCTTGAGTACATTGTAATGAACCAAATAAGAATATCAATTACATTTTTTTTGTATCTTTGACTGTGAATAACACTATGCTCAAATTGACCAGACCTGAAAAATCTAAGCAAATTAATAGATGGAAGATGATTAAACAGAAGGTTTTGTAGAGTACTGAATTCTTCCATCCGGACACATGCAATTTGAAATATGATTATAGAATATAGAATATCAGGCATAAAATGGTTATGCGATTCAAATGCGATTAATTAGATTAATTAATTACAAATCCTAAAACGAATATATACATACAGATTACCCTGGCAAGCGCTCAGCAGCATGCAAGCTCACACACATTCATCACATTCTTGTGATTCGTTTTTTGAAGATGCAGTATATGTACGATTCAATAAAAGACTAAATGCAGTTGAAACGTGTTACATATTTGGTTTGCCTGTGCATGAGTGTACTGTATTCATCAGGAGTCATGTTACCATGCAGGGGCTGGTGGGACAGATCCATTCGCGGTACAGGAAGAGCAGGGGCCTAAGCAGCAGCCTCCTCGAATCTCCTCCCCCCAACCCGGCAGCCCTACAGGTAGCACACTCATCACACGTCACTCAACCTGCAGTATCACACAAGTCATCTGGATTACAGTCATCTCATATCAAAACCTGTCTTCCGTTAAAATGATTCTAATAACATAGAATGATAATCGGATTACAGACACTTTTAGAAAAATAGGTGATATGTACTCGTTGACTTACTGAGAAAAACATGAGGGGTTCCCGATCGTCGTGGAAAAGCTGGAAATTCAGATACTAGATTTCCATTCATGGAAAACCTGGAAAATGTACAAAAATGACAGAATATCCTTAAACATTTTAAAAAATAATTATTGTATTTTATCCCATAGGTATGTATTTTGTTTGGTTCGCTCAACTGTTTGTTGTAGGATTATAGCAGTGCTGCCCAATTTGGGCTCTGCAGGTCAAGTTTGGCCCATGCTCCCTTTGTTTATTTATTCTTGAACCACTTATAGCACATGCATGAGCCTGGTCTCTTTTGAAAGGAAACATTCTGAACTTAGACTGAAGAATGACTCTGAGTTCCAGCTGTTTTTGAGTTCCAGCTGAAAACCTAAAGCCTAAAGTCTTATCTAGTACACGTCCAAAGTTGATAACAATCCCATGGAAAATGAGTGTTTTGCACATGTTTTTGTAATGTGTGTACCGGCAATAATTCGGCATGATTATCCAAAATGGCCGCACATTTTCAGACGCGCAAGTCAAAACAAAGAACTTGTTCGTCTGCTTCTGCCCCTTTGTCATTGCAATCAGACCTCGCGTGGGATACCGTTGGCTCCAGAATTTCATTGGCTACAAAGTAGGGGTGGGCAATATGACGATATTAAATAAATATCTGGTACAGTTCATTAACGATACACTTTTTAAACGTATAGTGGACATTGTGATGTTTTGCACAAACCCTCATCCATACAGTATATATCTGTGTATTTTTGGCTAAAGTGGATAGAAAACACAGTACTGTGCAAAAGTCTTAAGCACCCAAGAGTTTTTATATAAATTGTGATACATTTGTCTCTGTATTAGTGTGTCAGTAGACTAATCTTAATTTTTTTTGAAACTTTTCATTTAATTATTTTTGAAAGCATCTTCATGGTTTAATGCAGACATATGTTGCAGGGACTATTATGATCATCATATTTGCGTGAAAGTATCCATCAAAGGGTTAAATCAAGCCTTTTTAAGTGCTTTAGAGGAAATGTCAAAATATTGCGATATATATCGTGTATCGTGATAGAGCCAAAAAATATCGTGATATCATTTAGAGGCCATATCGCCCAGCCCTACTACAAAGGCGGTCAATCATTTCACCATCAGAGGTGACGTTCAAGTCGTCGGGCCGTCCGATGTATAAGAGGTTAAAGTGCTGTGAAAATCCTAACCGTAATGACTACAAAACGTACATTTTGTGACGGGTGTAACGGTCACCTGTAATGAACGTGAGACACTTCATCATGAATCCTGCATCGTTAAAAAAAGGTTCAATTCATTCATTCATTCATTCAATCTTTATTTAATCTCAAAAGATCATCGAGAGCAGGCTCTCATTTACAATGACGTCGAGAGGAACAATACTTAATACAATACAAAAACAGAAAAGTCAGTTAAACAATTAAAATAAATCAAAACGGTTACAGACTGAAGTGAAATGGTTGGCCATTACAGATTTAAACTGACCAATGGAAAATACTGACCCCAGGATTGAACCCTGTGGTACTCCCTTTGTAATGGGCAAAAATACTGACTGGACATTTGTCATTTTCACACACTGATGTCTCTCGGATGTCGATACCAGGCCGGTACCGGTAAATTATATGACCGTTTGTGAGCATGTGCTGTCCTGGATTGTTAAGAGAAACTCCTGGAAAAAAGTCTGGGAACCCTGATGTTTGAAGCAATGGTCACTGTATGCGATTACATAACACGTATAGTGCTGATTTTGTGAACGCTCAACGCATTACCATAATGTCATACCCGTCTCTTGTGAACTCCAGACGCAGAGTCGGATCCGTTCGGGGCAAAGACGGACCCAGACCCGTTCGGGGCAAAGACGGACCCAGACCCGTTCGGGGCGGACCCGGATCCAGATCCGTTCGGCGCCGGCCCCCGGGTCAACGGCGGAGGGACGACCAGTCCGGAGATGTTTGACCTGTCCCGGCTGGCCCCGCCCCTCGGTGCCCCGTACACCCGCATGTGTCGGACCCCGGAGGCCTTCCTGGGCCCCACGGGGGCCTCGCTGGTCAACCTGGACGCCCTCATCCCCTCCAACGCCCCCAACAAGACACACAATAACCCCTTCCTCTCAGGTACCATGGCTTGTCACAAACACACACAGACACACACAGACACACACAGACACACACAGACGTGCCATGTTACACAACCAGGTTGAAGTATACAATATAATCAGGCAGAGAGCACAACAACATACAGCGTCCGCCTCAAAGGTACAGAAAGCAATATATCGTCCATAATCTGCGGCTGCCAATGAGAGCAACTACAAAACACACACACACACACTAGGCTCGGGCGATAGGAGTCGATATTATCGTTTATGTATCGGGCTCGTGGCCCACGATAATGGCCCTCACCCATCCCCGATAACAACAGAACGATATTTAATTATCCAACGCCTGTTCTGAATGAATCTATAGTCAGTCTCTTTCTCTCCCTTTCTCTCTTGCTTCACCACATTGTTGTAGCCTATCAAAAAAATATAATTATGTGAGCCTACGTTCTGACCCTGTATAGCCTGTAACGTTACCGCATGTAGCCCTAACTTAGTGCAGGGGTTCCCAAAGTGGGGGTCGCCAGATGACTTCAAAAAAAATTTGCAGTCAGGCCACTGAACTTAGAAGCAGGCCAGGCCAGTGTTTCTAGTTGCAGCAGCGCAATAGTTAGATAACCTAGGTGGGGAACAACCAGGAGATCACTGCAACTCACACTCTCTCTCTCTCTCTCTTGCTCTCACACACACACAAAGGGAATAAAAGATTGTATACAAAAAAAAATGAAAATCCATCAAAATCAGTGTTGTTGCTAATCATACATATGCTAGCCTGTTTTTTTAACAATAATTTGTGATGCCATCACAAACACTGGCATTTAAAGGGTACAAATAAAAAAAATCCTGCACCAGAATGCAGGAAATGAAGTCTTTGTAACAAAAGATTTCCTGGTGGGGGACCCCCAGACCCCCCGCTTAAAAAGTGGCCTGACTGGGGCTATATTTTGCACTATATTTCCTGGCCTGAATGATTTCCCCAGTCCGGCCCTGGTTAAAAGCCTCCAATGCTTATTAGTGTGTGTGCATTTGAACGTTTGCATGTTTCAACCATACATTTCCATTTATAAAAAAATATATATATATATATATATTATAATTAAAAAGATATATTATATATTTTACCTCCTATAATAGTGGGGGTCGCGGCTCTCTGACACTATTTCGGGGGTCGCGGCCTGAAAACTTTGGGAACCCCTGACTTAGTGGAGAAAACCTTGGAAAGATGTCGGCTCTCGTTAGCAAAGGAATGCAAATGCGGTACGAGTTACTAACGTTGGGTACATTGGGAAATAAATGGTTTCTATCCATACGGTTGAAAAGGCCAGTTACAGGGAAATGGTAAATACATGTGTTATGTTCCAGAATGAGGAAACTGATGTTAGCTTTAGGCTAGAGCTGTGTTTACTTGTCTCTTTCACTTCAACACTGAACCCTGAGTCCCTCCTACGGTAGCCTCCGAGCTCGTCAAACCGCACAACGTAGAATACGGTAATAATAAACGTTATTGGTATAGCACCTTTCATACAAGAATTGCAGCTCAAAGTGCTTTGCAGCAGTAAAAAGGCAGGCATAACATAAGCACAAAATTGGCAGATCAAGAGCAATGCATGAAGTGCAGACATAACAGTAGGCATAAAATAATCATAAAATGTGTATAAAATAGACAAAGTCAGGATAAGGCATACAACATTAAATCACATTTCAGATTAGGATCTACTGTAACATTTTAATGGGCCTCTTTGTTTATGGATTGATTGTCACTGATACACATAAAATAGACATGTAAAATCATGAAATTGGCAGATACACATAAAGTAGACATATCAACCCAGTATTTTAGATGTTTACACAATACGGTTGATAAGACAATGGTAGAAAACTAAAAAAGTGCTTCAGCACAGCAGTATGTTAGATGTTTAGTGCTGTCACAGCCATATACTCCACTTTTCCTCTGTTCTAAGGTACATTATAGAACAACATTGCATGCGTGCACGAGGAAGGATAATAATTATGATCTAGCATTGATTTCAGGAAGATCCGATAATCAGGCGAAAAATTACTATGTGTTTATTGAATTACGCCCCGGAAGGGGCGTGGCACTCAATGTGTTAATACTTTGAGTTTCATTACAAAGTTCACACAGCTGAATATATTCAATCAACATATAACATTTTAAAAATAGTGCAATAGTGCAGTACAATAAAATAGTTCTCATCTACAGTACAACAATCACAGTCTGGATGCAATGAGTCCACGCAGCAGAGTGTCTTAATGATTCTCCAATCCTGACACAATACGGTTGATAAGAAAAAGGGTACAAAAAGTGCTTCCGCACAGCAGTAAAACAGACACATAAAATGAGCATCGAGTAGATGTTCTTTCTGTATTGATTACTGATTACTGTATGTTTGGTGTATTAAACCATAGGAACAAACAACTGAATCTATATTGAACAGAACAATCACCAACTGAGAAGGTTTAGTTAACACATTGACTGCCAGCAGCAGGGGGCGCTGATCCCCCGTCAGCGCCAGGTCTTTATTCAATGGATATAGTTTTAGAATGGCAAACTTGCGAGTCCTAAAACTATATTTTATATTATAGCTATGGATCTAATAACGCCGTCGACTGTCAGTGAGTTGCTTCTGGTCAACATGCAAAAAACTGATTGTTTTTTCATCTGTACATTTCCGTTTTATACCGTTTTGAATATGAGTATGGTTTGGGTGATTCTGAGTAATTCCAGGAAAAGACGAGAAAAAGGCATTTTAGTGTAATCCAGTCATCACATTGTAATTTTTCGGCTGATTATCTAATCATCCTGAAATCAACGCTAGATTATCATTATTATATCTCCTCGTGCATACATGAAATGGCCCTCGTAGCGCGGCGCTCCCCCCCCCCCCCACCTCCTGCACCCAACGGTAAAAAGCCACACACACACACAGATAGCTTTGATCGCGGGAGAAAGAAATATCAGATCAACGCAAGATTTTATATATAGAGTCCTTACCTGGTCTCTGATGTAATGCAAAAAAAAGAATCCAATTATCTGATCGCCATTCCAGTTATCCACAGCGATCATGTCCCCGACATTACAGAGCGTTACACATGAACGGGCGGGCGGGGTTAGTGTTCCATGGCGTCGTTGGCCTGCCTCGCTTGAGTATTTAAACCCCGCCCCCACGGCTCAGATCAGCTCAGAAAACACACCAGCCCATTTGCAATGGAGTGCAATAGCTCCGCAAGGCAGTAGAGGGCGGTGTTGACTGTTTGCCAGCTCAGACAGGGTCTGAAGGGTCTGCAGAGGCTGCAGCCATGAATTATGAATAGATATAGCGAATAAACGAAATAACGATCCCAAAAACGAGTTAACTCGTTGTTGGCGCTGAACGCATGGCGGGCAATAACGAGTTAACTCGTTCTTGGCGCAGATTGTGTTAACCTCTTAACAGGCGGGCAGAAAAGTGATTTTTTTTTTACTTGAACTTGCGGACTGCATACTTTATTTGCAACGCTTATCTTTATACTTTATGCTTATAGCACATGCATAAATGGTCTCTTTTGAAAGATAACATTCTGAAGTTACTAATACAAAAAAGGAAAATAACTTTTAGTGCTAATGAAATAGAGTAACATAAGTCTGAACTTGAGTTGAACTTGAACTTGTGTACTCACATTTTTCTGTAGTGGTTGCAATATCCCCCCCCCAAAAAAATATGTAAAAAAAAGAAATAGGTATAAGCTGGAAAACACTGCCTGAAGTCTTATGTAGTACAGGTTAAGTCAAGATAGACTGCGCTCACAAAATATAACACTGGGTGCTGAAATCCCGTGGAGTTTAATAGAAAAAGAAAGCAATACGCTTGGACCAGCACTCACAGATTTAGGTTATTTAATGGCAGCCTGAAACAAACATGTTTCGGAACAATTATGTTCCTTCCTCAGTGTTGATGGCTAGTACAGGTAAAACATTTTTAAATCAGTTCAGAAATTTGTCTTTTAGAGAGATCCGGGTAAACCGTGTGCCAAAAAAAAGCTCTCCAGTATTCCATTTCCTCGTCCACTGCCATTCATTCGAAAAAAAATTCACTTCTGGTTTTTGCTCATCACCTTTCACCTAGATCCCTTATTCCCACCCCCCACGTGGGGTATCATTGGAAAGTTACACTCATTGGCTACAACGCTGACCAATCATTTTCACAATCGGCGGATGATTGGCAGTTCTGGAGCCTCAGGAGTCCGGGGGGGGTAATCTGACACGCGCACGTAAAAAGTTGCACGCCTGACATATCGTCATGTAACTCGAGAACCGAGGCACGGATTTGGTCGAGTGAGGTGATGCTGACGCAACACATTGGATTCACACTATGACTTACAAAGCCGCAGATAACGTTAAGTCGTTCCCATTGTGAAAAAGGCACTCAGGGATAGTTCCATGTACTGACCTCAGACATGTAGGATAGTTCTATGTACTGACCTCAGACATGTAGGATAGTTCTATGTACTGACCTCAGACATGTAGGATAGTTCTATGTACTGACCTCAGACATGTAGGATAGTTCTATGTACTGACCTCAGACATGTAGGATAGTTCTATGTACTGACCTCAGACATGTAGGATAGTTCTATGTACTGACCTCAGACATGTAGGATAGTTCTATGTACTGACCTCAGACATGTAGGATAGTTCTATGTACTGACCTCAGACCTGTAGGATAGTTTCATGTACTGACCTCAGACATGTAGGATAGTTCTATGTACTGACCTCAGACATGTAGGATAGTTCTATGTACTGACCTCAGACATGTAGGATAGTTCTATGTACTGACCTCAGACCTGTGGTCAGGTGTTAATTTACAGCCATAATAACAATAAGACTTCCGGTCTGAATTCTTCAAAATAAATGCTGCAACATTTTCTGGACATTTCTTGGACATTTATTAATTTAGCTGACGATAATATAATTTATCGTTGTTTTTCTTAAAGCAATATTGTCAGCAGGGGAATACAATATAGCCCATATGTAATGATGTAATGTTTATGTTTTCTCCTTTTTTTCCACCTCCCCCTCTCTCCCCCTCTATCTCTCTCCCTGTCTCTCTGTCTCCCTCTCCCCCACCCTCTCTCTCTCTCCCCCCCCCCTCTCCAGGTCTGATGAGTGCTCCCTCTCCCACCAACCCCTTCCACTGCGACCAGCCCCGGCTCACTCTCAACCAGATGCGTCCGTCCTCCACCTCCCCGCTGCCCCCGCACATGCTCCCCTACAGCCCCTCGCTGCCCCTCCGGCTGTCCCACCAGCCTCCCGTCCTCCCGTCCTCTCTCACCCAGCCCTCCGCGGGGCTCCTGGACCTCCCCTCCAACCTCCCGCAGCCCCTGGTCCCCCTCCTCTCCCCCCGGCCCCCGCCACACACGCGCAGTCACAACCCTTTCCTCTGAGGGGCCTCTGTCCCCGGGGGGCGGGGGGGGACTCTGGGACTCTGGGTCCTCTGTCCCTGTCAGACTCTGGGACTCTGAGTCTGAACGGTTTGGGGCTTTGATGAATCTATGCCTGAAACAGACTCTTGAACCAAGCCTCTGAGTCTCAGGCCTGAACTGGATTCATGAATCCTGGAATCCCGATGTCGGTGGGAACACTTGAAATGGAATAAACTCAGACCAGATGTTTTGTTTCCGTCGAAAAAGCTACAACAGCTGCTACCTTAGAGACTCTTGAAGAAGCATTTGATCATGCACACGCACACACACACACACACGCACACACACGCAAACAGGGTGTATCTCAATAGACCGAAGTAGTCTTATGGGTGTGTTTACATGCACATTAATACTTTGATAATATTCAGGATACTGGAGTATTTAGTCTATGAATTATACGCATGTAAACGTCATATACCGTTTACAAATAGCCCGGGAGAAGCTCACGTCCCGACGATGAGAAACCATGATTATGGTTATGGCGGGGCGAGTGCTGTCCTTACCTGGGATACTGTCGCATGGCAACGCCTTGCTGGTTTTGCAGTCTGTGTAAGTTCCGTTTCCATGGTGACGCTCACAGTGTTTTGTTCAGTCACGCGCGTGGGGTGCTCACATTATTAGGCTGGTAAAGCTATGCCTCCTAAAGTGTGAAAACGGAAGTACAGGAAGTACCGGCTACAGGCTTTGCGGTTTCGACAAAACAATTATAGAAGCGTTTGAAGTGCACAATATTTCCTCGTTTAAGCCACTGCAACGGCTTTGCCTGGAGAATTTACTACATGACCGGGACGTTCTAGCTTGTTTGCCGACAGGATTCGGGGAAAAGTTTGGTCCGTTCGGAGGCAGCTTCCAGGGGAAGTACATACACCGGATGTTCTACCCCATAGACACTTTCGGCAGTAGTGCTTTACCAGTCTTTATCTCACGGAGGAGATAAAACTGGGAACGAGGTTATCACGTTATAGAGATGTAAACACCTTATCTCGACTCAGCTATCTTACCCGGGATATAAGCTTGTATCTGGAATATTAATGTGTATGTAAATGTGCTGCTCTATGAAGCAGCGGGGGGGGGGGGGGGTGGGGGCTAGGGGTCGCCGCACACTAAAACTCACGGCTGACCTTTTTTTTCATATTTATGACTGTTTAACATGTCATTGATTAATTCATCTTCAACATACCTCGTTGCAAGTTCGCTTAGCGATGAGAAATATTAAAGGTCGATTGATTACGTTTTTTTGTTGTTGTGAGTTTTAATGTACGGCGAACTCGCCTTCCTCTTTCGTAGACATTTGCTGCTTTTTGCCTGAAGAAATGGACGCTGTCCCTCTTATCTGAAGACAAAAGTAGTAGTATTTTCCTTGCGTTTCCCCGTCTGTCACACCGGGGGAAGTTAGTGTTACGTTTAGAGTACATGGCATATGAGGCCCTGGGGCCCAGTACCTCCATCACCCACTGACCCCCCCACCAGGATCCACGCTGACCTCTGACCCCAGCCTCACCACCACACATACTCTCCCTATTCAGCTTCTGCCAACCTTATAAGGGAACGCCACTCAATTCAAGAATTTAAGCTTATCTTCTGGTTTAAAGCAGTTTTATCTTCAGGTGTAACCCTTTCACTACGACACTACAAGGGGTTAATGTGTTCACTACCACACTACAAAGGGGTAACCTTTCACTACCACACTACAGAAGGTTAACCTTTCACTACAACACTACAGACGGTTAACCTTTCACTACCACACTACAGAAGGTTAACCTTTCACTACAACACTACAGAAAGTTAACCTTTAACACTACATAACCTTTCACTACCATACTACAGAAGGTTAACCGTCTGTAGTGTGGTAGTGAAAGGGTTAAGGCACTGGAGCACTGGTTAAGGCAGAAAGGCAGAGAGGTCTTAGTTCTCTAGTTCCTGGAGGACACAGGGTCTTAGTTCTCTAGTTCCTGGTGGACACAGGGTCTTAGTTCCTGGTGGACACAGGGTCTTAGTTCTCTAGTTCCTGGTGGACACAGGGTCTTAGTTCTCTAGTTCCTGGTGGACACAGGGTCTTAGTTCCTGGTGGACACAGGGTCTTAGTTCTCTAGTTCCTGGTGGACACAGGGTCTTAGTTATTTAGTTCCTAGAGGAGACAGGGTCTTAGTTCTCTAGTTCCTGGATGACACAGGGTCTTAGTTCCTGGATGACACATGATCTTAGTTCTCTAGTTCCTGGTGGACACAGGGTCTTAGTTATTTAGTTCCTGGAGGACACAGGGTCTTAGTTCCTGGTGGACACATGATCTTAGTTCTCTAGTTCCTGGAGGACACATGATCTTAGTTCTCTAGTTCCTGGAGGAGACAGGGTCTTAGTTCTCTAGTTCCTGGAGGACACAGGGTCTTAGTTCTCTAGTTCCTGGTGGACACAGGGTCTTAGTTATTTAGTTCCTGGTGGACACAGGGTCTTAGTTCTCTAGTTCCTGGCTTTGGGAGAGAGTTCTTCATACAGAAATGTATTAGACTGTCCTACAGGAATAACATAGACTAGTATTATAGATGCCCCTTTAAATGAGCCCATTTAAAAAGAAAAATGTAATAATAATAATATTATTATAATTTTTTTTTAAGTCTTCTTTTGCTGATGAGTCAAATAGTATCTTCTCAGCTGAGCTGTCCTGGCACAAAAGAGGTCTCACAGTGCAGAGTGCAAACCTCACCTATTCCTGGAAGAACAAACACTCAGTATTGAGGTGGACCGCTGCTTGACTCTGCCCACCACACACACACCCCTCTGCCGTCCCGTACCGTTTACACTGGACCTACAGGAGCACAGTCTGCACCCCCTGGACCCCACTTCACCCACACCTCTCCTCTGGGACACAAGAGACGCCCCACGACTGGACCCCCATGTGGACACACAACCTGGAGACTCGACCAGCCTTAACCAGACCTACAGTAACTGGTTGCATCATCTACCCCCATCCCCTGTCCCCCTCCCCCGTCAGACCCCACGTGCCTGTCTTTTAACCGCTGACCTACCAGGTTCCCATTGGCACTATTGAGGAGGACCTCAGGGAGACCACTCTGTCCCTCAGCCAGTGAGATTCAGCCGCTACGGAGAGGCATTCGTCCACCGCACTGGACCTGAGCGAGAGGACGAAAGGGAGACCAATGGTTTAAAGACGGATGTGGAAAATGTGAAGTACACTGGCGAGGAAGGGAGAGGATGGAGGGATGAGGGAGAGATGAAGGCAGTGGATGTGAGATGTGATGAAGTGACCGTCTCCTCCTCTCCTCCTCTCCTCCTCTCCTCTCCTCTCCTCTCCTCTCCTCCAAGAGCGAGATGAGATGTTCGTGGACTTGAATGTGAAATGCCTGCCTATAGATGAACACAGGCCTGGTACATATTTAACAGAATGATTAAATACCGTATTATGAAATGATATACCAATAAATTAATGGTGTTTGCATTATAAATATGATCCTCATCGTCTTTTGATTGTGTCATTGAAAGGTAGGGCTGGGTATCGTTTGAAGATGTTTGATACCGATACCGAAATAATACTTTCCTGATACCTTACTTGCTGAGTCATGTGTGTCGCCTCGCCTGTGCTAGTGTGAGCCAATCGGAGGCTTTGTTACATTTTGGATGATTTTGGATTCTTGTGAATAGAAGATTCAAATGTTCCATCTTGAAACAAACATGTTTATTGGCTCACTGACACTGACAAGGTTAACTAGGTATCAATTAGGTGTCGAAATTTTTAACGACAGTGTCATTCGATACCACATCGTTTTACGATACTCATTTGTATTGAAGCAATTCGATCGGTACCATGAAAGTATCACATTTCGATACCCAGCCCTATTGAAAGTGGGCGTCGTCGTGGATTTGGCGTGCAGTATTTCCCAACATTCTCCTGTCTGGTAGGAGAGGGAGGTGGGGAGAGGGTGGAGAGGTGAGGAGAGAGAGGTGAGGGTGGGGAGAGAGGTGAGGAGAGGGAGGTGAGGGTGGGGAGAGAGGTGAGGAGAGGGAGGTGAGGAGAGGGTGGAGAGGAGAGGAGGAGAGAGGTGAGGAGAGGGGGGAGAGGAGAGGAAGTGAGGAGAGGAGAGGGTGGAGAGAGAGGTGAGAGGGCGGAGAGAGAGGTGAGGAGAGGGAGGTGGGGAGGAGAGGGAGGTGAGGAGAGGGTGGAGAGAGAGGTGAGAGGGCGGAGAGAGAGGTGAGGAGAGGGAGGTGGGGAGGAGAGGGAGGTGAGGAGAGGGTGGAGAGAGAGGTGAGAGGGCGGAGAGAGAGGTGAGGAGAGGGAGGTGGGGAGGAGAGGGAGGTGAGGAGAGGGTGGAGAGAGAGGTGAGAGGGCGGAGAGAGAGGTGAGGAGAGGGAGGTGGGGAGGAGAGGAGGTGAGGAGAGGGTGGAGAGAGAGGTGAGAGGGCGGAGAGAGAGGTGAGGAGAGGGAGGTGGGGAGAGGAGGAGAGAGGTGAGGAGAGGGGGGAGAGGAGAGGAAGTGAGGAGAGGAGAGGGTGGAGAGAGAGGTGAGAGGGCGGAGAGAGAGGTGAGGAGAGGAGGTGGGGAGGAGAGGGAGGTGAGGAGAGGGTGGAGAGAGAGGTGAGAGGGCGGAGAGAGAGGTGAGGAGAGGGAGTGGGGAGGAGAGGGAGGTGAGGAGAGGGTGGAGAGAGAGGTGAGAGGGCGGAGAGAGAGGTGAGGAGAGGGAGGTGGGGAGGAGAGGGAGGTGAGGAGAGGGTGGAGAGAGAGGTGAGAGGGCGGAGAGAGAGGTGAGGAGAGGGAGGTGGGGAGGAGAGGGAGGTGAGGGAGGTGGGAGAGAGGGTGAGAGGGCGGAGAGAGAGGTGAGGAGAGGGAGGTGAGGAGAGGGAGGAGAGAGAGGTGAGAGGGCGGAGAGCGAGGTGAGGAGAGGGAGGTGAGGAGAGGGTGGAGAGGAGAGAGGAGGAGAGGTGAGGAGAGGGGGGAGAGGAGAGGAGGAGAGAGGTGAGGAGAGGGTGGAGAGAGAGGTGAGAGCGGAGAGAGAGGTGAGGAGAGGGAGGTGGGAGGAGAGGAGGTGAGGAGAGGGTGGAGGGCAGCGGTGAGGAGAGAGGGAGAGAGGGAGGAGAGAGGTGAGGGAGGGAGGAGAGCGAGTGGGCGAGTGGAGGAGAGAGGTGAGGAGAGGGGGGGAGAGGAGAGATGTGAGAGGGGAGGAGGGGAGGGGGGAGAGGAGGTGGGAGGGAGAGTGAGGAGAGGGGGTGAGGAGGATAGTGGGGGGAGGAGTGGAGGCTGTGGCTCCTCTCTTCTGAAAGGGATTAGAGGCACTCACTCAGAAGGGGAAGATTTACTGCGTGGTGTCCCATTGTGTGTAATGTTTACAGTCATCCTCTCCTGGGTATGAAACTTAATTTGTAGTCGACTGTCTAAAGTGGCTAATGGCTTCACATATTCACTTGCCATTGTTATCTGATGGGGGTTATAATTACAATGGGTGTGCATGTGCGTCCGTGTGTATGTGTGTGTACCCCTGGTGTAGGCTATGTTTACAGTCATCTATGGCTGCTGCCACTAGTGAATTAATCGTGCCATTGAGATTCAACGAGATAATCTCAGATATTCTGTATAATGGTGATTATTGCTTTAGGTCTAGGTCATTATGTAGTTTCAGACCAGTCTGCGTGTTAAACAGCCCACACCTCAGTGTGCAGAGAGGTTGTGGAGAGATTAGATACTGTTTCAGTTTGTGCACAAGCCCTGCTTTGAAGTTTAGAAGGTCGCAGCACAGAGGCTCAGTGCCAGGCTAGACTGCTGGCGGATGTTTGGATTTTTTCTTCTTCTTTTTCTTAGAAATGATGATCCAATTACACATTTCTGGCTACATACCAACGGTGTTGTTGTTTTTTTTTGTACCTCATGGATTAGCTATGTAAAAGTCAATTTGTTTAAAATATATATATATAGGAACACCCTCTCTCTCTCTCACACACACACAACACACACACATCCTCCCTTACCTCTCTCTCCCTCACTCTCCTCTCTATCTATCTCTCTCCTTCTCTCTCTCACACAGACACACATCCTCCCCTACCTCTCTCACCCTCTCTCTTGCTGCCTCTCTCTCTCTCTCTCTCTCTCTCTCTCTCTCTCTCTCTCTCTCTCTCTCTCTCTCTCTCTCTCTCCTCACACACACACACACACGCACGCACACACGCGCGCACGTATACACACACACACACACACACACACTCCTCAGATACACATATGTTACGTACAGCTGCAGACACATCACACATAAGACGTCTCAACTGACATTTGATCATTGCAGAAAGTAGAGTTTACCCTCCATGACCACTAGATGGCAGGCAAATACTGTTTGATCTTTAATTCTACAGTCTGAACCCCAGAGTACCGGGATCTGTGTAGAAGCCTAAACTGTCTGTACAGTATGTAAGCTCTATACGAGTACCGGCGGTACCTACATATATCAGACTAGAGCCCAATCAATTGCTCCATAATGAACGGCCCAGGCAACTACCGCCCTGTCTCGATTCTTACCTCCATCTCGAAAGTCATGGAAAAAATAGTCTACGAACAGGTTGAAAAGTACCTGGCGGGAAAAAAAATCTAATCTACGAATTCCGATCTGGCTTCAGAACATCCCACTCCACTGACACATGCCTTCTCTATTTGAACGACCACATAGAGGTGGACGCGGGCAAATACTGCGGCGGGCATGGTCATGCTGGACCTACAAAAGGCCTTCGACACTGTCAATCACTCCATTCTGATTGACAAGCTAAAAGCAATTGGTTTTGATAGTCTATCAGTGAGCTGGATGCAATCCTACCTTGAGGGGAGGGAACAGATGGTGGAGGTAAACGGTACCCTATCCCCCCCCCCCCTCACAGTGAGCTGTGGTGTTCCACAAGGAAGCATACTAGGACCGCTACTGTTCCTAATTTATGCAAATGACATGTCGTCAGCTTGTGACTGCAACTTGTTCTTGTTCGCAGACGACTCAGCCCTGCTGGTCTATGACAAGAACAAGTTACAGGTTGAAAAACCTAGGCAATATCTGCATATGGCTCGCTGATAACAAACTATCATTACACCTGGGCAAAACAGAGTCCATTCTCTTCGGATCAAATAACAAACTCAGCAAGACCGACGGCTTCTCAGTTACAGTTGGT
>NC_140171.1:18984739-19014318 GCF_963971535.1 Notolepis coatsorum
GCTGTAAGACAGAGAGGCAGGCTGTAAGACAGAGAGGCAGGCTGTAAGACAGAGAGAGTGCCAGGCTGTAAGACAGAGAGGCAGGCTGTAAGACAGAGAGGCAGGCTGTAAGACAGAGAGAGGCAGGCTGTAAGACCAGAGAGGCAGGCTGTAAGACAGAGAGGCAGGCTGTAAGACACAGAGCAGGCTGTAAGACACAGAGGCAGGCTGTAAGACAGAGAGGCAGGCTGTAAGACAGCAGAGGCAGGCTGTAAGACAGAGAGGCAGGCTGTAAGACACAGAGGCAGGCTGTAAGACAGAGAGGCAGGCTGTAAGACACAGAGGCAGGCTGTAAGACAGAGAGGCAGGCTGTAAGACACAGAGGCAGGCTGTAAGACAGAGAGGCAGGCTGTAAGACAGAGAGGCAGGCTGTAAGACAGAGAGGCAGGCTGTAAGACAGAGAGGCAGGCTGTAAGACAGAGCAGGCTGTAAGACAGAGAGGCAGGCTGTAAGACAGAGAGGCAGGCTGTAAGACAGAGAGGCAGGCTGTAAGACACAGAGAGGCAGGCTGTAAGACACAGAGAGGCAGGCTGTAAGACAGAGAGGCAGGCTGTAAGACAGAGAGGCAGGCTGTAAGACAGAGAGGCAGGCTGTAAGACAGAGAGGCAGGCTGTAAGACAGAGAGGCAGGCTGTAAGACAGAGAGGCAGGCTGTAAGACACAGAGGCAGGCTGTAAGACAGAGAGGCAGGCTGTAAGACAGAGAGGCAGGCTGTAAGACAGAGAGGCAGGCTGTAAGACAGAGAGGCAGGCTGTAAGACAGAGAGGCAGGCTGTAAGACAGAGAGGCAGGCTGTAAGACAGAGAGGCAGGCTGTAAGACAGAGAGGCAGGCTGTAAGACAGAGAGGCAGGTGTGTGTCTGCTGTGCCGACGACATCATCAAACAAAATGTAACATGGGGTCAGTTGACAGGAAGCTAATTTGGTCTTGATTGCAAATATCATGATTATACTGTATGTCTCTCTCTCTCTCTGTGTGTGTGTATCTCTCTCTCTCTCTCTCTCTCTCTCTCTCCAACAGTGAAGTGGTTCCACATGGCAGCGAGGCAGTAGTCCAATATAAGCATTAAGGGTGATAAATAGAGCTAATTACTCTAATCAAGATATTTCCCAAATATGGAAGCCATTGGTCTGTTGGAGAATCTACTTGCACACACACACACACACACACACACACACACACACACACACACACACACACACACACACACACACACACACACACACACACACACACACACACACACACACACACACACACACACACACACACACACACACACACACACACACGCATATGCAGGTTCACCACTTTTCATTTAATGTCCAGAACAAGGGCACAGAACAGTGCACGTGTGTGAGGGTGTGTGTGTGCATGTGTGTGCATGTGTGTGTCTCTTTTTTTTGGGGGGGGGGGGGGGGGGGGGGGTCTTCTATCATCTGTTCTCATTTTAGTCTTTGAAGTATTTTAGTTTTTTTTTATTAAATCTGGAAATCCCCCGTTTCTGTATAATCTCTCATCCGCCTCCTCACAGTGAAAGGGTTCCTTAGTTCGGTTAGAGTCGCCTGACATGAAACTGGGGTTCCGAGAAAAACTCCCCAATCAGACTAAAATGACCAAAATCCATTTACTTTTTATTTGTATGTCTTTTAAATGTTAAGCATAGTCCTTTCATGGGATGTTCAGAATCCACATTTTCCTTCCATGTTGGAAGAAACCATGGTTTTCTACGGGTTGATAAATGAGAAATAATATAACAAAAATGTAATAAATGGGTGTTTTATTACTGGATCTTGTCAACAAAGCCTCAGCCAGGTGGGAAGACAGACAATGACACAAACGTTCCCTGCAGCACCTCTATTACTGGAAGCCCTGGAATTCTGCTAATACACAGAAGTTTCACTGGAATTCTGCTACACACGGACGTTTCACTGGAATTCTGTTGCTAGGCAACAGTTTGGACCCAGGTGTAGGTCCTGTCAGTTAGAACGAGTGGCGCACCGCATACAGCACTACGGTGCAACACGGCCGACCCGGGTTCGACTCCAGGACCCGGCAATCTTTGCCGAATGTCTTCCCCGGTCTATCTCCCATTCCTCCTCTCTCTCTCTCTACCGGACTGCCCGGTAGCAGAAATCAATACAAAAAAAAAGAACAGGAACTAAACTTGGGTCTGCTTCTGCTTAGAATGTGTGTGTGTTGTCAAGATGAAACCATCGGCACCTTTTGATGGCCAGTAGCTGTTGTTACATCATCCTTAAGAACGTTCGGTTCTCAAAATCATGCCTCGCACGTGAGGCCGTCGTACACCTCAAAGGGTTAACCTGTCTTAAGTGTCTATAGACACATATCACTGAGTGACAGTTTGTTTTAGCCCCGGTAAACATGGGCCCGCCTGCCAGCAGAGACTGAACGCTCCTGCAGTGGTGCCTCTAAGGCGCCCTTTGACCTCCGTGTTGGTGAGGATAGTGTGACCTCTGCTGGAATGCGCCTCACTGTGTGAGCTCTGTGTGCGGGGTCTGCACATGTGCACGTGCGCGCGTGTGTGAGTGTGTGTGTGTGTGTGTGTGTGTGTGTGTGTGTGTGTGCGTGTGTGTGTGTGTGTGTGTGTGTGTGTGTGTGTGTGTGTGTGTGTGCGTGTGTGCGTGTGAGGGAGAAAGAGATCCCATTGCACTGTGGACAAACATTGTACTCAATCTTTTGCGGCATGCTGTTCCAAGTCTTGATACACTACACTCATCCACGCACACACACACACACACACACACACACACACACACACACACACACACACACACACACACACACACACACACACACACACACACACACACACACACACACACACACACACACATAATGTCTTATTAAATCCACAGATCAAATCAACCAATATATAGTATTCAGATGTTACAGAGGTTTAATATGCTTTTAGGACACACACATGGATACATACACACATGCACACATGCACACACACACACACACACACCTACACACACACACACACACACACACACACACACACACACACACACACACACACACACACACACACACACACACACACACACACACACACGCACACACACTCTTACACACACTCTTGGTCTCCTGCGCCTATTGCTCCATCACCTGCACTGTCAACTAGATGGATGGACTCAGAGAGAGAGAGAGACAGAAAGAATGCTCTGTGTTTGCCTTGGACAGGCCTGAATGTGCCTTTACGGGAACGAAAATAACCTGGCATGATTACATTAATGTCAAATAAGAATCTGTCGACTGTTATTCTTGTCCAGAACATAGACATGTGGTCATAAAATATTCAGTATATTTTAATGTTGTCCGTTGTATCGGTGCCGCCAATATTTGGTGTTTTTGTTCTCACTACAGTCAGAGCGCCGTAGTTTAAGAGGAATAGTGTTAGGGTTTGAACCGACCTCAATCGCACGGCACAGACAGGAAGTTCAGAGTTAGCCAAATACTAGGGCGTATTTATTTACAGTCACAAAAGGGGTAAAGTAACAATTATGAAACAACAAGGGAGACTGCCATCGGCAGAGTTCTCTGCGGCTCTGCAGATCCTCCTGGTGATAGCAGTGGGGAATCGGTATTTGACGTTGTAGCGGCTCTGCAGATACTCCCAGCTTTAACTCGAGGTGGAAAACGGAGAGAGAGAGAGATATCAATAACAGAAACAACGAAACACAGAGGCAGTGTGGTTCCCTCCTCCCTTAGCTGTGTCCAGAACCAATGAACAGTAACAATCTTCAGTGTTCTCCACAACACACAAGTTAGCTGAGTATAGTGCAAACAGAAATGATATCTTCAGTGTCTCTTCATAACACACACTTCAACTGAGTCCAGTGCAAGCAAAAATGATAATCTTCGGTGTTCGTCACACACACAGACAGAATAATCCAGAGGGGTTTGGTTCCAACTCACCCAAGCGCAAACGCGTAAAGCGGGTAAACGAGGCGCAGCTCCAAACGGGGAACAAGGTTCTCATCAGCGGATCTCCACAGAAAGTCCTGGAGGGAAAGAAGATGAGGCACAGCAACGGGGAAAAAGCAGGCAAAAGCAGTTGTATTCCAAAACGACCCGACATCGATTGAAGGGAAGTCCCAGTATAAAAAGCCTCTGGGGCGCTAATCAAAAACTATGACAGGTGCGCGCTGGAATTGATACTTGCTCCAAAAGCGTGTGGCGGGGAATACACCAATCAACACAGCACCTTAAAGGAGCGGAGCGTGTGGCGGGGAATGCATCAATCAACACAGTACCTTAAAGGAGCGGAGCGTGTGGCGAGGAATGAACCAATCCACCCCCCCCTCGACCCGGCTCGTTCGGGTGAGCACGATGGAAGTCGGTGATCAGGCCGGGGTCCATGATGAGCTGGCAGGAGACCCAGCTCCGTTCCTCCGGGCCGTACCCCTCCCAGTCCACCAGGTACTGGAACCCCCGACCCCGCCGTCGAACGCCCATCAACCGGCGGACCTGCCACTGGGGGTGTCCGTCCACCATCTCGGGAGGAGGCGGGTCCGGAGCAGGAGGCATCAGGGGACTGAGAGAGACAGGCTTAACCCGGGATACATGGAAAACGGGGTGAATGCGCATGGACGCAGGAAGCTTAAGACTCACCGCCGCCGGACTGAGCACCTTCAGAACCTCAAAAGGACCGACGAACCGGGGGTTGAGCTTCTTGGCCGAGGACCGAAGCGGAAGGTCCTTTGCGGACAGCCACACCCTCTGCCCAGGGTGGTACGTCGGCGCAGGGACCCGGCGCCGGTCGGCCCCACGACTGGCGCGCTCCGATGACCGGAGCAGCGCAGTACTGGCGATCTCCCAGACCCGACGGCACCGGTCGAGATGCTCCTGTACGGAGGGAACTGCCACTTCCGACTCCTGTGCAGGGAAAAGAGGGGGTTGGTAGCCCATGGATACCTCAAAAGGTGAGAGGCCGGTGGCGGAACTGACCATGGAGTTGATGGAGTACTCGACCCAGGGAAGGAAACGGCTCCAAGAAGCGGGTTTCTCGGCAGCCATACACCGAAGATCAGACTCCACGCTCTGGTTCATCCTCTCCGTTTGTCTGTTAGTCTGGGGATGATAACCAGAGGAAAGACTGACCGTTGCCCCCAATCCCTTGCAAAAAGCCCGCCATACCTGGGAAGTGAACTGGGGCCCCCGGTCCGAGACGACGTCCTGGGGAAACCCATGGAGGCGAAACACGTGGCGTGTCAGGAGGTCCGCCGTCTCGGCCGCCGAGGGAAGCTTGGGAAGGGCCACGAGGTGAACCCCCTTGCTGAACCGATCCACCACGGTCAGTAGGCACGTGTTCCCCTGGGAAGAAGGAAGACCCGTGACGAAGTCCAACGCCACATGGGACCAAGGGCGGCTCGGAATGGGAAGCGGCTGCAATAGCCCGGAGGGTGCCTGGTGGGAGGCCTTGCTGCGGGCGCAGACTGCGCAGGCCAGTACGAACTCCTTGACGTCGTTCCTCATGGTGGGCCACCAGAATCGACGAGCCAGGAAGGAGAACGTGCGATGAACGCCTGGGTGGCAGGCGAACCGGCTGGTATGGCCCGACTGGAGGACCCGGGACCGGACTGAGTCGGGGACGAAGAGACGATGAACCGGTACATTGCCTGGAGCGCGATGGAAGCGTAGGGCACGCCTTACCACCCCCTTGATGCCCAAGGTGACGACTCCTACCACCCTGGCCTCTGGGAGAATGGGAGTCGGGTCCTCAGTGGTTGGAGCCCCCTTGGAGTGTAACCGGGACAGGGAGTCGGCCTTCGTGTTGCGGGAACCAGGGCGAAACGTCAGCGAGAAGTCGAACCGACTGAGGAAGCTGGCCCATCTTGCCTGCCGGCCATTGAGGCGCTTGGAAGCACGGATGTACGTCAGGTTCTTGTGGTCCGTCCAAATGGTGAATGGCTCCTCGGCCCCCTCTAGCCAATGACGCCACTCCTCCAAGGCAGCCACAACCGCCAGCAGCTCCCGATTGCCGATGTCGTAGTTCTTCTCGGCAGGGAGGAAACGACGCGAGTAGAAGGCGCACGGATGTACCTTCTGGTCCGTTGCCGACCGCTGGGATAAGATAGCTCCTAGTCCGGTATCCGAGGCGTCCACCTCTACGATGAACTGTCTCTTGGGGTCTGGATGGAGCAAGACCGGGGCGGAAGTGAACCTCTTCTTGAGGGAGCGGAACGCAGCACACGCCGCTGGGGACCAGTCGAACGGCAGGGCGGGAGAGGTCAGCCTGGTAAGTGGTTCCGCCACCTGACTGTAGTTCCGGATGAATCTTCGGTAGAAGTTGGCGAACCCGAGGAAGCTCTGTAACTCCTTCCGAGAGGTGGGTTCCGGCCACTCCTCCACGGCCCGGATCTTGCTCGGGTCAGCTCGGGTCAAGCCTCTCTCCATGATGAAGCCCAGGTAATCGACGGAGTTGGAGTGGAATCGGCACTTCTCTGCCTTGACGAAGAGCCGATTGTGGAGGAGGCGCTCCAGCACACGGCGGACATGCTGGATGTGTTCCTCGAGGGTCTTGGAGAAAATGAGGATGTCGTCTAGG
This sequence comes from Notolepis coatsorum, assembly GCF_963971535.1. Classification (NCBI taxonomy): domain Eukaryota; kingdom Metazoa; phylum Chordata; class Actinopteri; order Aulopiformes; family Paralepididae; genus Notolepis; species Notolepis coatsorum. The sequence continues at coordinate 18,991,354 of NC_140171.1, forward strand.
TATACCACCACAAACTCCTCCAGCATGTCACGAAGGACGTCGTTCATGAGCGCCTGGAATACCGCCGGAGCGTTGGTGAGGCCGAACGGCATTACCAGGTACTCGTAGTGGCCCCTGGGAGTCTTGAAGGCGGTCTTCCACTCATCGCCCTCTCGGATACGGACCAGATGGTAGGCACTCCGGAGGTCCAGCTTGGTAAAGACGGTAGCCTGGGTGAGAGGCTCGAAGGTGGAGTTCATGAGAGGAAGAGGGTACTTGTTCTTAATGGTGATCTCGTTGAGCTGGCGATAGTCGATGCAGGGTCGAAGGTCTCCGTCCTTCTTCCCAACAAAGAAGAAACCGGCCGCCACAGGGGAGGAGGAAGGCCGAATGAGTCCTGCTTCCAAGGACTCAGAGATATATTGATCCATCACTGCCTTCTCAGGGACGGTCAGACTGTAGAGCCGGCTGCCGGGAAGGGGATCCCCTGAGCGGAGGTCGATGGCACAGTCGTAAGGCCGGTGAGGCGGAAGGGCCTGAGCCCTGGACTTACTGAAAACCTCCTCGAGGTCGTGGTACTCGGGGGGTATGGTCGAGAGGTCCGGAGGCGGCTCACAAACGGATCTCCGGGGCGAGGGACAGGACGCCGCCTGAAGACACTGGGCATGACAGGGGGAGCTCCACCCCCTGATGGTACCGGAGGACCAGGCGATGTGGGGCTCGTGCAGCGCGAGCCAGGGCCGGCCCAGGACTACTGGGACAAGAGGGGATATGGTGATAAAAAACTGGAGTCTCTCAACGTGGTTACCAGCAATGGTGAGCAGGACAGGACAGGTGCGTTGAGTGATGTCAGCCAGGCGGTGTTGGTCCAATGCGAACACCTCCAATGGCCTCACGAGGTCCTCTAGTGGAATGTTGGCCCGGGTAGCAAACTCGAAGTCTAGGAAACTCTCGTCAGCACCCGAGTCAATGAGTGCCTCCACCGTGGCCCGTTGGTCTGCCCAGGCCAGGGTGACGCTCATCAGACGGCTAGGTGGTGCACGGCTCTGGGAACGAGAAAAACGGCTCACCAGGATCTCCCGGGGTCTTTTGGCCGGGTGGTGCAGTTGGAGATACGGTGTCCATCCCGACCGCAGTAGAGGCAAAGGCCAGACCTGAACCTTGCCTCCCGTTCAGCTTGGCTAAGATGTGAACGTCCCAGCTGCATGGGTTCCTCCCCGGGCACCGAACGGGAGGGGAAGGAACCACCAGTTGTGTTGGGAGCAGGGCGGGCCGCAGTACCGTCACGAGTACGGGGGGTCTGGGGAACCTCTGGAGGTCCCGGTCGGGTTCTCTCACGTCTTCTCTCCTGGAGGCGTCCGTCGATGCGAATGGCGAGGCTGAATAGGTCCTCGAGGGACTCAGGTTCCTCACGGGTCGCGAGCTGGTCCCTGACAGCGTCGTTGAGCCCCCTCATGAAGGTGAGACGAAGCGCTTGATCGTTCCAACCGCTCTCCGTTGCCGCCAGTCTGAACTCCAGCACGTAGTCGGTGACCCCGCCACTGCCCTGCCGGAAGGTGCCCAACCAAGCTCCAGGGTCCTGGCCACGGGCTGGGTGGTGGAAAACCCTGCGGAGCTCTGCCACGAAGTCTGGGTAGGAAAAACAGAAATCAGCCCCCATTGCCCAGGAGGCAGTAACCCACTGTGCTGCCCGGCCTGAGAGCAGGTTAGTCATGTAAGCCACTCGGGCTCCCCTTGAAGTGAATCGGCTGGGTTGATGACGAAAAACCAACTCACATTGCATGATGAATGTGGCACAATCCTCGAAGTTACCATTGAACAACCGTGGTTCGGAGAGACGGGGCTCCCGAGGTGCGGGATCGGGAGGCGCGGGGCCTGCCACGGCTGCGGGTGATGCTCCGGCCGAGGCTCCTGTAGTAGGTGGGGTTACAAGCAAGGTGTTAACGGCTTCACTCAGCGCTTGTAATTGGTGGAGAATATTAGTCTGCTGATTACCCTGGGCTGTCTGCAGGCTAGCCAGAGAGCCAAGGGACTCCTGAATAGGCAGGACCTGGTCTCGGAACTCCTGTACAGCAGCCGCAGCCGCACCTAGCTGTAGGCTGTGGTCGTTGGTTAATTCAATCTGGACCGCCAACGCTGTTCTGACCCTGTCTGTGTCGGCTGAGGTCGTCATGGTCGGGTCGTAATGTTAGGGTTTGAACCGACCTCAATCGCACGGCACAGACAGGAAGTTCAGAGTTAGCCAAATACTAGGGCGTATTTATTTACAGAGTCACAAAAGGGGTAAAGTAACAATTATGAAACAACAAGGGAGACTGCCATCGGCAGAGTTCTCTGCGGCTCTGCAGATCCTCCTGGTGATAGCAGTGGGGAATCGGTATTTGACGTTGTAGCGGCTCTGCAGATACTCCCAGCTTTAACTCGAGGTGGAAAACGGAGAGAGAGAGAGATATCAATAACAGTCCAACGAAACACAGAGGCAGTGTGGTTCCCTCCTCCCTTAGCTGTGTCCAGAACCAATGAACAGTAACAATCTTCAGTGTTCTCCACAACAAGTTTCTTTAATAGTTGTCATACAGAAGTACAGAATACTTTTGTACAAAATGCTTCTTACTGTTGCGCTCCAGAGACTGTGCATGACAAGATAAGTATGAAATAAAGACATAGTAAAAATTAGAAGTAAAAAAAAGAGGTCACAGTGTTCAGTTTAGACATATGTACAATGTTCGTAGACGTAGTTACCATACAATATACAATACTGTGCAGTGTACTAATATACAATACTATATAGTGCAAGGCATAAATGGACGAGGTGCAGTTTAGGTACAATTCACAGTAGGTGTACGAGTTGTAGTTGCACTAAACTCAAGTTAGCTGAGTTTAGTGCAAACAGAAATGATATCTTCAGTGTCTCTTCAAAACACACACTTCAACTGAGTCCAGTGCAAGCAAAAATGATAATCTTCGGTGTTCGTCACACACACAGACAGAATAATCCAGAGGGGTTTGGTTCCAACTCACCCAAGCGCAAACGTGTAAAGCGGGTAAACGAGGCGCAGCTCCAAATGGGGAACAAAGTTCTCATCAGCGGATCTCCACAGAAAGTCCTGGAGGGAAAGAAGATGAGGCACAGCAACGGGGAAAAAGCAGGCAAAAGCAGTTGTATTCCAAAACGACCCGACATCGATTGAAGGGAAGTCCCAGTATAAAAAGCCTCTGGGGCGCTAATCAAAAACTATGACAGGTGCGCGCTGGAATTGATACTTGCTCCAAAAGCGTGTGGCGGGGAATGCACCAATCAACACAGCACCTTAAAGGAGCGGAGCATGTGGCGGGGAATGCATCAATCAACACAGTACCTTAAAGGAGCGGAGCGTGTGGCGGGGAATGAACCAATCCTCACAAATAGTTCTTCTCATCAATATTCAAGTTAAGAGATCCCAGTGATTCCATTTATAGGCCTACCACGTGTTCCATTAATGTCATACATTCTACCACGTGTTCCATTAATGTCATACATTCTACCACGTGTTACATTAATGTTATACATTCTACCACGTGTTCCATTAATGTCATACATTCTACCACGTGTTACATTAATGTCATACATTCTACCACGTCTTACATTAATGTCATACATTCTACCATGTGTTCCATTAATGTCATACATTCTGCCACTTGTTCCATTAATGTCATACATTCTACCACTTGTTACATTAATGTCATACATTCTACCATGTGTTCCATTAATGTCATACATTCTGCCACTTGTTCCATTAATGTCATACATTCTGCCACTTGTTACATTAATGTCATACATTCTGCCACTTGTTCCATTAATGTCATACATTCTGCCACTTGTTCCATTAATGTCATACATCCTACCACTTGTTACATTAATGTCATACATTCTACCACGTGTTCCATTAATGTCATACATTCTGCCACTTGTTCCATTAATGTCATACATTCTACCACTTGTTACATTAATGTCATACATTCTACCATGTGTTCCATTAATGTCATACATTCTGCCACTTGTTCCATTAATGTCATACATTCTGCCACTTGTTACATTAATGTCATACATTCTGCCACTTGTTCCATTAATGTCATACATTCTGCCACTTGTTACATTAATGTCATACATTCTGCCACTTGTTCCATTAATGTCATACATTCTACCACGTATTCCATTAATGTCATACATTCTACCACGTATTCCATTAATGTCATACATTCTACCACTTGTTACATTAATGTCATACATTCTACACCTGCAGTAGGCCTACCTCTTGTTCCATTAATAATAATAATAATAAACTTTATTTGTATAGCAATAAATTGCAGCTCAAAGTGCTTCACAACAGAAAAAGGCAGGCATAAAATGAGCACATAAAATCATAGTTTTTCACATTAGGATCTAACATCCCAATAGGCCACCTTGTTTGATTCAGTTTAAAAAATTGACAATAATAAAAAGAGTAAGATAAAATAGACAGAGTAAAATAGTGCAATAGTGCAGTGTAATAAAATAGTACAATAGAATAGACATAAAATGAGCACATAAAGTGCAGACATATATAATCAGTTTTTTAGAGTGCAATAAAATAATTCTGGATTACTGTTCATTAAAGTCGTATCCACAGTTTAAAACCTGACAGTCTTCCCTCCTGTTTGATACCCACTTTGACCCTTCGAACCTCCCACTCAGGGCAAACCTCCCTCTCAGGACACAGTTCTAGGCCTGGGTCCCTCACACAGTTTTAACGCCTGTCAGTCTTTCTTCTTGCTTGGTACCCACACAGTTTAATACCTGACAGTTTAGAACCTGTAATAAAAAAGTAATATAGAATGGACAGAGTAATATGATGCAATAGTGCAGTGCAGTAAGGTAGTTTAAAACAGTCTTTACCTTCCCTGTTTGATATCCACAGTTTAGAATTAATGACATAATTAATAGTGCAGAGACCACCATGTGGGCTATTTAGTATTTCCACTCTGATCCTCAACACCAGTGCGCACTCAAGGCTGCTGCCTTAGCCCTCGGCTGTACTCAATTAAATTAAATTCAAATGGCTTTATTGGCATGACGTAAGTTGTACATGTTGCCAAAGCAAATGATTAATATTAACATAAACATGAATTAGAAAACAGATATCAATGTCATCAAAGTACATAAAAATATCATCATAACTCTCTGTTCACATTATGACTGTACAGCCACACACAACAACAACAACAACAACAACAACAACAACAACAACAACAACAGGATTATCAAGTTCGCAGACGACGCCACAGTCATTGGACTGATAAGCAACAATGATGAGATGGAGTACAGAGATGAGCGGGTCCAGCTGACCCGTTGGTGCAAAGACAACAGCCTTGCACTGAATGCCAGCAAGACTAAAGAAGCTCATTGTGGACTTAGGAGACATCAGGGAAACCACTCCGCCATCAGCCTGGATGGGATACCAGTAGAGGTCGTCAACTGCTTCCGGTTCCTATAGGTCTCAAGATCTCTGATGATGACCTAACCTAAGGTGGACCTACAACACGGAGGTCATGCTCAAGAAGGCCCACCAGCGCCGCCACCCCCTGCGGTGCCTCAGTAAGTGTGGCATAAGCACGCAATGGCTTGTGAACTTCTACCGAGGCAACGTAGAGAGCGTACTGACGAGCTGGGCATCACCGTGTGGTATGGCGACACCACCACTCAGGATAAGAAAGCCATCCAGAGGTTCGTGAGGACGGCAGAAAAGATCATCGGGTGTTCACTGCCGTCCATCGAGGAGATCCATGAGTCCCAGGTGTCGGAACAAAGCCATCTCCGTCATCCAGGACCACAACCACCCGGGACACCAGCTGTGTTCTCCCCCCCTGCGATCCGGTCGCATGGGACCACAGAATGCGAACAAACACAAACCGCTACAAGAACAGTTGTAGTTTCTTTTTCAAAAACAAATCGTGCTTTTCTTTTAATGCAAAGAAGAAACTAGTTGCTGCCACTTTTTTTTACCAGTATTAGATTATGGTGATGTTTTATACATGAATGCCTGCTCCACCTCACTACACATGTTGGACACTGCTTACCATGGTGTATTAAGATTTATTTCTGGATATAGATCACTTACCCATCATTGCACTCTGTATGCTAAAGTTAACTGGCCATCCTTGACTGCCCGTAGACTGCTTCATTGGTACACACACATTGGTCTCTGTCTGGGTTTTGTGTATTTGTATGTTTGTTTTTGTTTTGCTGCCATTTTGGCCAGGTCTTGCTCAAAAAAGAGATCTTTGATCTCAAGTGACTACCTGGTCAAATAAAGGTTAAAAAAATTAAAAAATATCCGCTCATTACTGGACTCAAATGCTGCTACAATGTTCAGCCACTTTACTGCACCTTCGTGCATCAATATAATGTGCAATTATTTTTAACTTGTCTAATGTGTACTTATTTTTATTTACTTATACTTACTTGAACTTATGTTATCGCACATATCACAGACTTGCTTTTTTATTCTGTTAATTGTTGCTTTTTATTCCTTTATGCTGTGGAGAAAGTGGGAGAATAAGAATCCCATTGTACTTGCATTATGGAAAATAAAACTGAAATCTGAATCTGAATCTGAATTGAGGTGATGTTTGGATTATTACTGCAACTATGATGACTAATTTAATTTGAATGATCATTTGAGTTTTTATGAAAGTTAAATATTATTAAATATAGATGTAGGCCTATGTAGTACTAAGTTGTATATAGCGAGTGATATGTATAGTCTACTGTGTATTTATTGTTTTGCTGTCTCTATGCACTATACCTGTGTATACAATATACTGTCTGCACCACCTCCCACCAGAACAAATCCCTCTACAAAGTATTCATTATATTTAGAAATAAGTATTTCTGATTCAGATTATCTGATTCTCATGAATGAATGAATGAATGAATGAATGAATGAATGAATGAATGAATGAATGAATGAATGAATGAATGAATGAATGAATGAATGAAAACTTTATTTAACAGATTGCAGAATGGGTACAATACAGTACGGCTCAATACACACAATTGTTAAGGGGATGCAGACCTGAGAAAGACGTTTGTCTTGTTTCCATCAGGGTCCCCCATTTTCAATTCATATAGACATTTATGACATACACAACATACATGACATTTATGGCATAGGGACATATAGGTATTTAGTACTGTATAATAACTGTATAATTAGTGATATAACCCCTAATATATAATGTTTTGGGCTACTATGTATGTAGTTTATCAAACACTGGAGAAAGATGGTGTGCAATTGCTTTCTCAAGATTATCTGCCCTAAATATAGGCATCTAAAAATCTGGTCACTATTTCCCTGTGCGATTTGTACACAACCTTACTCAACTAATGGGCGGAACATACGTCAGAATTGATGGACGGCCAGTAAGAGCGAATGTGGTGCTTGTCCGTGTTTTTAGCTAGCCAATGAGCGATTCGTGTTCACTGTTTGCGGAAGTAGAGAAGCTGTCAGGCAAGTGAACCTTCTCAACGTTGCATGTCGAATCAGTTGTAAATTATACCACACCACACATGTATTTGTAATTCGTACCGTCTGGCACGGCTAGCGCAGACACAGATGTAATACATAGTAGGCTACCAGTCCAGATTTACGAAATCCCACTTTACTTAGGTATATGTAATAATGTAAACCACGTGTATATCTCGTTTCAGCATCCCTGACAGTCAACTTGTGTCGGTCTTTCTCGTTCACCAATCCATCATCCATGAATGAATGAATGAAAACTTTATTTAACAGATTGCAGAATGGGTACAATACAGTACGGCTCAATACATACAATTGTTAAGGGGATGCAGACCTGAGAAAGACGTTTGTCTTGTTTCCATCAGGGTCCCCCATTTTCAATTCATATAGACATTTATGACATACACAACATACATGACATTTATGGCATAGGGACATATAGGTATTTAGTACTGATACATTTGTGACATAAGCGGTATTCAAATATACAGTACTGTTACCCCTAGATCCTGATTGATTGATTGATTGAAAAGTTTATTAACAGATTGCAGAATGGGTACAGTACAGTACATCTCAATACATACAATTGTTAAGGGGATGCAGACCAGAGAAAGACTTTCGTCTTGTTTCCACCAGGGTCCCCCATTTTCAATTCATCATAACATATATGACATACATGACATACAGATAGACAGTACTGCTACATCTATACATTTATGACATATCAGATTTGCAAATACAGTACTGTTTGTGATACAAAAGTGTCCAGAAAAGGAGTGTATATACATTTGGCGTAGAAACTGTACATTGGAGGAGGTTGGTGGGGTGGGGTTGGGTGGGTTGGGTGAGGGCTGTACATTGGAGGTGGGGGGGGGGGGGGGGGGGGGGGGTTGGGTAGGGGACACACACACATTTTACACTGTACATTGGAATGTTGACAAAGCCTTACTTGGTCATTTACTGTACAACTAGGTTAGGACATTTGTAGGGGCCAGTTTCGAATTGCAGTCTCACGTAGGTGTTTTTTGAGAGTGTTTTTGAAGGTGGGTAGTGATTCACATTCCTTTACAGCTTTAGGCAGGGCGTTCCACATTGATGTGGCATAATTGCGAAACGTGTTTAGTCCCTTGTTTGAGCCGAATCTGGGTTTTACATGATTTGTGGAGCTCCCTCTGGTGTTGTGATCGTGGTATTCACTGACCTTTGGGAAGTATTTTGACATGTACATGGGTACCTTGGTCGCGTAGTGTATCTTGTAGACCAGGCCCATTGCAAGTTGCTGTACTCTGTCGTCTACTCTAAGCCATCCTAGGTTGTCAAAGTGGGCAGGGGTGAGGTGGGTTCTAGGAGTCAGGTCAAGTAGTAGTCTGACTAGCTTGTTTTGAGATGTTTGTAATTTGTTTTTTAGTGCCTTTGAGGTGCTTTGGTACCATGAGGTGCAAGCATAGTCGTAGTACCCTTGAATGAGTGCTCCTGCTAGAGTCTTCAGGGTATTCTTGTTTACCAGAGAGGAGATCCGGTACAAGAATCGCGTTCGTTGGTTGACTTTTTTTATTACATTGGATGCCATTTTGTCACAGGAAAGATTAGCCTCTAGGATGGAACCCAGGTAGGTAATTTCATCTTTCCTTGTGACAATATTGTCACCCACTGTAACCGAGAAGTCGTCAGTCTTGCTGAGTTTGTTATTTGAACCGAAGAGAATGGACTCTGTTTTGCCCATGTGTAATGATAGTTTGTTGTCGGCGAGCCATATGCAGATTTTGCCTAGTTCCGAGCTGAGGGCTTTTTCAACCTGTAACTTGTTCTTGTCAGAGACCAGCAGGGCTGAGTCGTCCGCAAACAGGAACAAGTTGCAGTCACAAGCTGACGACATGTCATTTGCATAAATTAGGAATAGTAGCGGTCCTAGTATGCTTCCTTGTGGAACACCACAGCTCACTGTGAGGGGGGGGGATAGGGTACCGTTTACTTCCACCATCTGTTCCCTCCCCTCCAGGTAGGATTGTATCCAGCTCACTGATAAACTATCAAAACCAATTGCTTTTAGCTTGTCAATCAGAATGGTGTGATTGACAGTGTCGAAGGCCTTTTGTAGGTCCAGCATGACCATGCCGCAGTATTTGCCCGCGTCCACCTCTTGTTTGATGTGGTCGTTCAAGTAGAGAAGGCATGTGTCAGTGGAGTGGGATGTTCTGAAGCCAGATTGGAATTCGTAGATTAGATTTTTTTCCGCGAGGTATTTTTCGATCTGTTCGTATACTATTTTTTCCATGACTTTCGAGATGGATGTAAGGATAGAAACAGGGCGGTAGTTACCCGGGTCTAATTTGCTGCCCTTTTTGTGCAGGGGTGTTACTCTCGCAATTTTGAAGTCCTTGGGGACGTGTCCCTGTTTTATGGAGAGGTTTATTATGTGTGTGATGACTGGGGTGATGGCTGCTGCTGAGTCTCTGAGGAATTTGGAGGGGATGTTGTCATGGCCAGTGGCCTTGTTTGGTTGGAGGGCGCTCAGTTTTTTGAGTACCTCATCTGTAGTTACTATTTCCAGTTTGAAGTCGTCTTTGTGGACGCCTAGGTTCATGTAGTATGCTACTATGTGTTCTACCCCATACTGCCCTGAGTGGGCAGTATCCATTCACTTAATTCATTCCAAATAATAACAACCCGTTTGAAATGAACCTGCAGTGTGCTGCTGGGATGTCGGTGGTAGTAGGTAGCCTGATAACGGGTTCATTGCTCAGATGAAGAGGTGCTCGTCCGGGGACAAGAGACCGCGGTCCCACCGAAGCGTCTCCGCATGGAGGACTGTACAGCCGACACACTGGCTGGAGAGAATGTGGCAGAGGGGAGCATGGTGGACGTGGTAGGTGAATGAATGAAAACGTTATTAATAGATTGCAGAATGGGTACAAGTACAATACAGTATAGCTCAATACACACAATTGTTAAGGGGATGCAGACCAGAGAGACGTTTGTCTTGTTTACATCAGGGTCCCCCATTTTCAATTCATAGAGACATTTATGACATACACAACACAACATACATGACATTTATGGCATAGGGACATACATGACATACAGGTATATAGTACTGTTACATTTGTGACATATACGATATGCAAATATACAGTACTGTTACCCATAGATCCTGACAGAGTATGGGAGGAGACTGTACATTAGGAGGGGGTGGGTGGGTGGGAGAGAAATATACATACTAGGTGATTGACCGACGACTAACTAACAGAATGTGTGTGCAGCACTGGAGCAGTGATGATGGAATGTTATGCAAGCACTGTTATGAATTGAAAATGGGGGACCTTGATGTAAAGTAAACAATACGAAAGTATTTCTCTGGTCAGCATCCCCTTAACAATTGTGTCTTTGTGTGTATTGAGCCGTACTGTATTGTACCCATTCTGCAATCTGTTTATGCAATTTTCAATCAATCAATCAATCAATGGGACAGCATTGAAACGAAAACAGCATTCGCTGACGTATAGTGACACTATAGTCACCAACTTGTCAGCCCACATTGTACACACTTGTTCAAGGGTCTAGCTTGACTATGATATTTTAGTAGACTAATAGGAGTAAAAGTCAAGTTAGACCACGCTCACAATAGTTGACACTGGGTGCTGCAATCCTGAAGATAAATGTAGAATAAAGCAGGAAGCCGGACCAGCACTCTCAGGTTTCAAATTTTAATTGCAGCCGGATACATACATAAGAAGGAACACATTAGTTCTGAAACATGTATGTATCCGGCTGCAATTAAAATTTGAAACCAGAGAGTGCTGGTCCGGCTTCCTGCTTTATTCCATAGTAGACTAATAGGCAAATCATATATTTCGTTTTTGTATCTTAGTTGATTTAATGACACATCTGTAAAATGGTGTTTCCCATGTACTGAAAAACTCTTTTAAATGTCATGCTCAAAGGTGCTATAGATAAACAAAAACGTCATGTAGAGTAATCATTAACACTTTAACTGCCGAGGTTAAATTCATGATATACCATCCCTTGCCAGCTCTATTTGTCTATGGAGAAGTTCCCCTTCTTTGCAGGGCTATAACTTTTTAAATTCTATTGCTAGATTGCCATTATTAGGGCCCATTCAATGTCCTATATGTATTGTTCAGGGTGTATGAACGTTAAACTTTTTCATTCACATATTCATACTAAAATATGGTCTAAAGTATAAGTATGTTTTTATCTTTTTCTGCAGCTTTCTCCAGAACGTGATTTATAGCTCCAAATGCATTATATTGATGATGAAATACAGTTTGATAGCGATCTGTGCCAGATAAAAAATTTCAACTGGAGGTACTTCTAGAAGTTACTACACGTCATCTGATGTTGACCGGATGGGCGAGGGGGCGTTTATAATTCCGTGGGCAGCGTTATACCATTCATCTAATGTGGGTCATATGTTCATCAGATCAGTTAGTAAAGAAGACGTTAGAGAATAACGCTGAATCTTACCGTGGCTTTCTCGCGCCGCTGGCAGATGATCGTGGAACAGAATTTTTTCCATTATGGGATGTCGAAATACCCGATCTATTTCCATGTTGTATAATAGTATATACGTCCAAATCATGTTGTTTTTTCGAGTTATTTCCACCGATCGATGTTCACTGTGTGAAGACAGAGTCTCTCTAGCATTAGCGAGTGGTCGGACCCCATATGGAGTGAGTCCTGCCGGGTTAAAGGTTGACATCTGGTTTCGATCTGCCGATCGGCCACCAGATGGCGCTCTTGAACCGCTAGAGGATTGAGAGGAGATCAGAACTGTGTGTCAAGGCTCCAGAACGGAAATATGATTTCGATCACAGATTTTTCGGCAGTTAAAGTGTTAATAAGTTCATCATAATAAATCCACAGAGCTTTTAGAAAGGTTGCAGAATAAACATATTGCTTTCCCCCCAATCTTTTTTTATGAATGAATATTTATAATTTAAAAACGTTTGGCGGGTCCAAAATAAATGTTGCATGCATGTATCCCCTCCATACTACTTCCCATTTCCCCATGTGGAATGCACCTGATGGGATAAATTACATGCTGGTGATCTAGTATCTAGTGGCTGAATGTTATCTATAGCACCTTTAGCTACCAGAAATGTTCTTGGCATTTTTTCAGAATAGCTCATCCTGCATGGAAAAAAAGCAGGCTAATGTTATTTCTGGCAACAAAAGCATTCATTCTGAACGTTACATCACTGATGCTTGAAATGTGTGAACTGAGTGAAACAACATGGCAAACAAAAAAAAAACAAAAAAGGTTGCTATCATGTAACATCTGCGGTCTCGCTTTCTTCATGGTAAAATGGCTGCTTTTTTATATAGCGCTTGCCCGGGAGGAGCGGGAATCGAACCGGGAACCTCCGGATTGCCAGACGACTGCTCTACCTCCCGAGCCACTGTCGCCCCCATCATCTTTCTTTACTGTTCTCCCAGCTGTTAACAGACTGTTATGCTACCTACTAGCTAGCTATCTGTACCCACTACCCAGCATGCCGTTCAGCGGTGTAACAGTTAATAGGGTCCCATCTCAATACACTACACAGTGTAGTTGCCGTTAAAAACAAGGGAAAATAAATGTTTTGAAACAAAGCGATATTTGCATAAACTATTAAATTCTTTGTAATTTAACGAATATTCGAAAATCAATGCACATCCTTACTACCTGGCTGAAAGGATGTATCGGCTAATAGGCCTATTGTTGATAGTCTTTGCATCAGGGCTGAAGTGTGATTGTAGGTTGATTGTGCATACATTACATGTCCTCTGTCTCCAGTCCATAGTCATGCCGGTGTACAACGCTTCCTGCTGGCTGGATGAGTGTCTGCAGGCTGTACTACAACAAGACTTCACAGGCTCCATGGAACTATCGGTCTTTGACGACGCCAGCACTGTGAGTGTGTGAGAGTGTGTGTGTTGTGTGTGTTTACATGTATCCCACACCTGAATGACCTACAGTAGGTTTGTAATGTCAGATTTGAGTTAATTTTGTGTGTGTGTGTGAGATGTCCTTAAAGACACATTGAACCTCTATAGTATCTGAATCCTATTCATGTGCTGTTTGAGCCGTGTATTCAAATAAAGCATTTGAAACGTGTGTGTGTGTGTGTCTCTCTCTCTCTCTCTCTCTCTCTCTCTCTCTCTCTCTCTCTCTCTCTCTCTCTCTCTCTCTCTCGCTCTCTCTCGCTCTCTCTCTCTCAGGATGACTCCAGGGCTGTGGTGGAGGCCTGGAAGGAGAAGCTGGAGGGGAGAGGCGTTTCCATGGTGATCTCTGGTCATAACTCAGCCCAACCTAAAGGAGGTCAGCAAGCTGCTGGTGACGGAACCAGCAACCCTGTAGTCCAAACATCAGCCCTACTCCTGTAGGCTCATTCAGTCTATAGACCACATTAATCCTGTAGGTTCATTCAGTATGTAGACCACATTAATCCTGTAGGTTCATTCAGTCTGTAGACCACATTAATCCTGTAGGCTCATTCAGTCTATAGACCACATTAATCCTGTAGGTTCATTCAGTCTGTAGACCACATTAATCCTGTAGGCTCATTCAGTCTATAGACCACATTAATCCTGTAGGTTCATTCAGTCTATAGACCACATTAATCCTGTAGGTTCAGTCTATAGACCACATTAATCCTCTAGGTGTATTCAGTCTATAGACCACATTAATCCTGTAGGTTCATTCAGTCTATAGACCACATTAATCCTGTAGGTTCATTCAGTCTATAGACCACATTAATCCTGTAGGTTCAGTCTATAGACCATATTAATCCTCTAGGTGTATTCAGTCTATAGACCACATTAATCCTGTAGGTTCATTCAGTCTATAGACCACATTAATCCTGTAGGTTCATTCAGTCTATAGACCACATTAATCCTGTAGGTTCAATCAATATTCAGTATAGACCACATTAACTCTGCCATAATGGAACTTGAGAAGTATTGGCTACGTGGTGACGGCATCACCATCACCTCTACAAGCCAGGGACACTAGCCTGAAAAATACAAGCATCAAAATCTTAACATTTTACTAAATATTACGACAATTTTAAGAGACATACTACATTTGATGTATTCTGTTTTTAGCGCTGTCCTCGACTAAAGACCTTCTCATTCGACAAATAGTAATAGGATTTATCTACTAATCGTTTAGTAGATCTGTAATCTGTAAAATCTTACTTTTCCACATGCAATAATGCAGAGCGACCTCTTCAAATCTAATGCTTATCATTATTCAGGATGCAACCCAATCATTTTGGAAATCGTAAAAATGGACAAATCAACTAAAACAGAATGAATAATGGACTACAGTCATGGTCTATGAGTGGGCAGCTGTATCCTGTACTGTATGCAGCGAGAGTGTTCAACATGGCCCATCCTGAACGTTAGCCAGACACTTATAGTCTGGGAAAACCCTGGTATAATTTATCACAAGCGGATGATTGATAATATACTTATGACTTAAACATTTAACATTTCTGATATAATCATATGATGATGATATTATCCGTTCCGTCATGCTGTCACACGTTTTGGATGGACGCCTGAAGATGCAAAAATATATATATATATATAAAACATCATATACACGAGAACGCATGTGGATTATCACTCCCTGTGTGAAACGGCCTTAATAAATCCGATTTTTATCAGATTTCTTTGGCGTACCCCTGATGTCATTGCGCGTACCCCAGTTTGGGAATATCTTCTGTAGATTAATGTAAACAAACACATAGGGCTGTCTTAAATACTTCGAAGCTTCGAAGCTTCGTTCGATGGCACAAGCTTCGAACATAAAAAAAAATGCGTGCGTGCGCGCGCGCCATTGGGTGTGGCCGGGGGACAAATACACTGGATGAAAGTAACCCAGCTCAGCACTGCCCAAATTATATCATCACTATTGCCTGTTTGAAGGATATCATCCTCAAACACATACACCTACATCTACATGCCTTGTAGAATTCCACACATAAGAAAGAAAGATACTGGGATGAATAAACAAAATAGGAAATAAAATGTAGAAATGCATGCAATACATAAATAAATATGAATCTCCATATATGAAATAGAACATTTAGATAAGGTGCTACTGAGATGTTTTGGTGAGTTCTTTGTTTTTTGTGGAAGTAGCCCTTCTTAAAAATGCATGAACATTCACTGATAATTGGTCTGTAGTGGAGTCTACAAGGTCTACATTGCCGGACCATGTAGAATCCGGACCTTGTAGACTGACATAATTCTGTGCATAGTTTAGTCTACACAGGCCATATTTCAAATAATCTAAATCTTACTTCATTCATCTTAAACATTCTTGATTTGGGGGATTGGTAGTTCCCATGAAATCTGAAGTTGTTCAAACGACAACAGCGATCCACCTTGAATTAAATCACACAGCCGAGTGAAACCTTGTTGGCTGCGTCACAGTCACGAAAGGGGCTACTTAATTAATTAATCCAATCCACTTTATTTATAGAGCACATTTAAAAACAACAAAGTTTACCAAAGTGCTGTACAAGTCCCACAACATAAGATAAAAAAATATATATATATAAAATAAAATAAATTATTAAAAAAAAATATTATTATTATTATTATTATTATTCTTTTCTTGAAGCTTCGAATTAAAATCGAAGCTCGGCCCCGAAGCTTCGATTGCCAAAAAAAGCTTTGAAGGTCAGCCCTTGAAACACACACATACACTGATCTCTTCTGTCTTTCCAGTGGGGTATGCTAAGAACAAGGCTGTATCTCAGAGCTGTGGACGATACCTCTGCTTTCAGGATGCGGTGAGTGTGTGTGTCTGTGTGTGTGTGTGTGTTTACTGCAGAGCGGAGGGACTGGGAGACCCGTGTTACTGACCAGACACTCTATGTCAGTGATGGCTGTCGGGAGTGTAGAGCTATTATTTTAACATGTAGATCTCTTCTTTTAACAAACAAAACATACCATTTAGAGCACCTTTAACACTGTTGCCTCACAGCAAGAAGGTCCTGGGTTCGAACCCCGATGGAAGGCCTTTCAGTGTGGAGATTGCATGTTTCTCCCCGTATGTGCGTGGTTTTAACACTTATTTTAACAAAAATAAATACCACCGACAGCTCCTTTAGCCGCCATGCCGTGTGTGTTGGGGAAACCACGCTACGCTCTAGCCGCTGTTTGACACACTCACTGTATGTGTTATAAGAGACACCTGGCCAATGAAATGAAGCGTGTCCTGTCTGACATGCATGGACACACACACACACACACACACACACACACACACACACACACACACACACACACACACACACACACACACACACACACACAAGGTGACATCAGCAGTCTACTGACTGTTTAACAGAGCTGTCAAAATACATGAGTAATGAGCTAGGGGACTCTGTGTGTGATGGTATGTTTCCTTTGGTGTGTATGTGTGTGTGTGTGTGTCTATGTCTGTGAGGACACACATACGTGGCACACATGCGTACATGCATGTGTGCATATTGACTGTGTTGCCTTTGTTGAAATGTAGCTCTGTGTGTGAGGAGTGAGTAACACACGGATGAGAAAATAGATCCATCTAGTCTTCTGGGCCCAGTAGTTCAAAACTTTTCATCTCAATCAGATCCGATCAGATTTTGAAATCACATTTTCTGTGATCCAGGATCAGACAACTCGGCCAGATTTTGTCCCGGTAATTCAGGATAGGATCACCCTGATCCAGATCCAGACTTTTCAAGATGACTAGATCCTGAATATCAGTTCTTTAATCCTACCAATCTCCATATGAAAAAGAATACAAGGAAGACAAGAGACCACATTGCAGAGACTTCTATAATGTCTAATTATATTTGTATATACATAAAGGACATAAAATCATAATGGAATTGTAAAAATAATAAAGATACTCCCACTAGGGTAACAACAAACGAAACATTAATTCAAAGGCAGCTGGATCATCCAGGCATGCTTTGAGGAGCTGAATTCTAAGTGAGACTTTTTTTTAGTTGAAGATTTTTTTTTACATTTGTGATTGACAATCTTTGTTGTGATATAACATTTATGGGATCAACATTTGGTTGAAAACAAAATAGGCCACCACAAACATGACCAAAAAAGGAAAAATAAAATGTATTTGCCATGAAGGCTAAAAATGTTGGATTAAAGCTTTGATTTTATTTCCTGATCGGATGTCAAAGTGATCCTAATCCTGTTTTTTGGTTTTGAATTACCCAAAATACAAATCTTATCCGATCAGATTAAAAGTTTTGAACTACTGGGCCTGTGACTACACACACACACACACACACACACGCACACGCACACCATGGCAAATGTCTATCTTGTGTCATATCAGACAAACTTTATTTCCTGAATAAAAGACCCTCTTGTCCTAACGTAACGGAGCGCTCTTCGGATTTCAAAGAAACGGCTGATTATTATCAAACCGCTCCAGGGGAGATATGGTGACATGATTTATGTGCGAGCAGAAGTCTCTCGTCTCGGAATTTAATGGAATCGTTTATCAGAATAATTTGTCCCGTTCCAAAGCTCCAGTGGGCGTTTTGGACGGGATACAGGAGCGGTGCTTTACACTCACTCCAAGTCCAGGTGTGTTTTTTCAAACCCCTTTTTTATCTTCCCCCGTTTCTGTCTTCGTCTCCACCCAAAACCCACGTCTCACGGTCTCTGTGAGTCCAGTGTGTTACTGTAGCGGCGTTGGATCAGGCAGATACCAGACTGATACTAGACTGATACTAGACTGATGAAACCAGACTGATACTAGACTGATACCAGACTGATACTAGACTGATACTAGACTGTTGAAACCAGACTGATACTAGACTGATACCAGACTGATACTAGACTGATACCAGACTGATACTAAACTGATACCAGACTGATACCAGACTGATACCAGACTGAAACATGGTGTCGGTGTCGATACTAAAATACGATGCCATGAAAGAGTGTTGATATTCAGCGTTTCTGGCACATTCTTGATTATTCAACCAATATCAAAAAAAAAAACTATAACCTCCATACTGTCTTTTGTATTTGCCACTAAATAATCGTCCTTGCCTATATTACTAACTACTATGCTAATATATCTTTACTACTATGCACTCAAGACTGTAGCACCCAAGTTCAACACTGTTTGACGAACATTGTTACTTAGCTGCCAGAGTTGTACCCTTCCTGCTGACCTGTTTTTGAACTTGTAAGTGACTTTGGATAAAAGCGTCAGCTACATGATAATGTAATGTAAATAAATATAAATGTGGTGTTGAAGCCTAGAGTTCTCTCATGGAGAACTGGATTATGCCTCAATAATTTCTGACTGTTGTTGTTTGTGGCTGGAATATAATTGAGTACTGAGACGAAGAACCATGATATAAGTCAGTTTCCCCCCCCCCAGATGAACAATGTTTTCAAACTGTATCATCTAGAGATGGTAAATTGAGTGTTATTGTGTTCACTCACAGTTGAAGACAGTCGAGGTTGAGTTGTTTCTTGTGTATGTATCACATTCGCAATCCCAAGCGATTTAGATTAACTTTACAACAGCAAATACAAAGGCTGACCAAAAAATTATTCATATTGTTCGTCAGCACAACGGTTAAATTGGTTCAACATAATGTTTGGTGTGGTTAGTGGCAACCTCACTGTGGTGGCACACAGTAGAACACAAAGCGCTGGACATTGTGTTGGTGTGCGTATGTTGACATTGAGTTGGTTTGTGACATCGCGGTGGTTCATGTATGCTGACATTGTGTCGGGTTTGTTTGTGTTGACATTGTGCAGCTTCTATCCCTCAGCTGACATCTCTCTGACAGCCCCCCCCCCCAATCCATGTAAACTCTGAACTCTGACTCCATGGCCTACACCCTAGGTCCGTGGGGGGTCACTATGGAACAGCCTTCATGAGACGTAAACAATTTGTAAAAATATTAGACCATTTTAAAGTAGTTATAAACAAACACTTTTAAACAAATACATGAAAGAGGAAAATTTAGTAGAGTAGTACTGTTACTTCTTATGATTATGACACATTCTATTCCTTGCAAATACTCCTTTCTTTTCTTCTCTCATTTTTTTTTTTTTTAATAATTTACTATAGATGGAGAGCAAGAATCTGTAAATTGTGTGATGTAAGGAAAGGGCAGAACTAGATAATCACTGCTTCTTTCTGCCCCTTCTCGAACCAAATTCTATTTCTTGGTTTATTTGTATTTGTATGTGTGAGTGTGTATGTGTGTATATGTACAGTACATGTGTTTGTATGTATGTATGTATGTATGTATGTATGTATGTATGTATGTATGTATGTATGTATGTATGTATGTATGTATGTATGTATGTATGTATGTATGTATGTATGTATGTATTGTATATTGTTTTTGCTTTTATCAATTTGTTGTGATAGTTATGTGTGTCGGTTCGAGATAAATAAAAATCAATCAATCAATATGCTACCCAGACTGTACGACTTGAACTCTGACTCTATGGCCTACACACCCTGGGCTCTGCTACCCAGACTGTACGACTTGAACTCGGTTGCCTACTCAATTTAAACCTACCTACTGCTTTTCGGTGTCTACAACTGCCCTACACTGTAATCATAGTAATCATAATAATCTGAACTACCCATCTCATACTATAGTCTACCCATATACTCTGTATGATAGCATGTATGACAGTGCTGTATTTTCCCATATTTATATTTACATTTATATTCACCGCATATATATATATATACTGTACATATTTGTTTGAATATAACTGCATATAACCCCTCTATATACTTACTTATACACCTGAAAATAACCCTTAGCTCTGTATGATGGCATGTACAAATGATGTATATACATTATTCTCACCACATATATATCTATACTGTATATATATATACACATATCTTTTACTAGTTACACTGATGGCCAGTATGACTACCGTACTAGTACTACCATACTGTGATTAGCACTACACTCAGTAGTCGTACTAATTTGTATATTTTGTACCCAGTTTAATCACTTGTACATTGTATATTGCTGTTGCACTTTACTGTTACATTTGCACTCTGGTTGGAAGCCAAAGTTATTTTCGCTGAACTGTAGTTGTGCTGTACGATGACATTACATTTGAATCTAATCTAATTGTGTGTGTGTGTGTGTGTGTGTGTGTGTGTGTGTGTGTGTGTGTGTGTGTGTGTGTGTGTGTGTGTGTGTGTGTGTGTGTGTGTGTGTGTGTGTGTGTGTGTGTGTGTGTGTGTGTGTGTGTGTGTGTGTGTGTGTGTGTGTGTGTGTGTGTGTGTGCGTGCGTGCGTGATGACCGTATTGTGGACATTGTGTCTGATGTGGTACGGAACATATCACCATCTAGTGCAGCAATGTACAAACATGCCAGAGTGAAACCAGAGTGGTTTGGCCTTGCCAACGATGTTTTTGCTAACATACCAAATACACCGGACGTTGTTTTTGTTGACACCAGCCACGGAGAGGTGCTGGTCATAGAAGTAGGCTGTACCTTTGATCTGTACATGGACCAGGCCTTCCGGGACAAGTATATCAAATACCAACCACTGCTCAGTGTGATGGCTGACCTTGGGTATAGGTGTAGATATAGTGTACTTGTGTTCGGAAGTCTTGGCCATGTACACAAATGCACCATGACCGGTCTGAGAATTGCTGCAATGTCTAAAAGAAAAGCCAAACAAATTGCCAAATATTGCTCTGTCTCAGCTATTATTGGCAGCTTAGCCACGTGGAGAAGGAGGTGCTATGTGTACCCTTAAGTGTTCACTGCTGCTTGGCCCCGATACATTTGATTCCCTGTTTATGTAATATAATTTGTGGAACCAAATAAAGTATTAAAGTGTGTGTGTGTGTGTGTGTGTGTGTGTGTGTGTGTGTGTGTGTGTGTGTGTGTGTGTGTGTGTGTGTGTGTGTGTGTGTGTGTGTGTGTGTGTGTGTGTGTGTGTGTGTGTGTGTGTGTGTGTGTGTGTGTGTGTGTGTGTGTGTGTGTGTGTGTGTGTGTGTGTGTGTGTGTGTGTGTGTGTGTGTGTGTGTGTGTGTGTGTGTGTGTGTGTGTGTGTGTGTGTGTGTGCCTCTCTCTCTCTCTCTCAGGATGATGTTATGTTGCCACAGAGAGTGCGTCTGCAGCACGGGGCTTCTCTTCTCCGCCCAGACTCTGTAAGTTCTCACTCATTATTTATATAATTCATTCATTCATTCAAGAAATTGCACGGAACCTGGTGCAATACGACCACACAAACGGGTAGGTTTAAAGTGCAATAACAACACATGTATACATTTCTTTTGAATAGAAATAGCAGCCTACCGTTTCAAAAGCACGTGATCATTCAACAGAGTTAAAAACACACAGGGATTGACTATAATAATAATAATAACTTTATTTGTATAGCACCTTTCATACAGGGGATTGCAGTTCAAAGTGCTTTACATCTGTAAGAAATAAGACCTACAATTAGTGTAACAGCAAGAGCAAAGCATAAAGTGGGATGAAATAATCCAGATATATTATTCAAATCATATCAGAACCTCACGTTCCAATGGGCTTCTTGAATTTCTGTAATCTGTTACAAAACATGGCGAAGGTCATAGTATGCACCCAGCGGATAGTGGGGCATAGAAATAAAAGTAAAAATAAGTAAAATGATAGCAAGGGTAAAATGAGCAGACATAAATTCACAGTTTTTCACATTAGGATCTAACATCCCAACAGGCCACTTTGTTTATGGTTTGATTCAGTTTTAGTAGAATAGAAAAGACATGAACAATGAAATTAGCACATAAGACACTATAAAATCACCGTTTTTTGCAGTGGAATAAAATAGGTCTGGATTACTGTTTAACCCTTTCACTACCACACTACAGAAGGTTAACCCTTTCACTACCACACTACAGACGGTTAACAGTTCAAAGTGGTCTTTACCTTCTGTTTGGTCTCCACAGTTTAAAACCGGACAGTCTTCTAAAATAATAACCAATTAGAAAGGTATTGGAGCGTTCAGGTCCTTGGCCTCCTGCCAACCTGTGTGCAAGGTTTTATCTTGGATGAGAACTGTTGGAACTATGGCTGGTGCGGGCAGACACACGTGAACAGCAGTGAGTGCAATACCTCCATCGCTCCGGGGGTGTGAGCGGAATGTCACTCTTGCGCTTGCAGGGTATCTGTGGGGTATTAAAAAGTATACAATTCATAATTCTCATTTAAGGCCTTAAACGGTATTAAAGTATTCAAATTGTTACATTTTATTTGCACAGGCATTACATTTGTTGGGGGGCAGCCTGGGTGTCGGGAGATGAAATAATATTAAATATGAAATGTTTTTCTATTCAAGTCGTTGTTTTTTTGCACGGCTAGGTGTGTCTGGCGAGAGCTTGTATGGAACGCGCAAGAATTTTAATTGTAGCTG
>NC_140171.1:19014518-19017018 GCF_963971535.1 Notolepis coatsorum
TGCCAGCTAATTAGATGTGAGTGACTCACTGGCTGATGCTTTTAATTGTGGTAGAATAAGGTGTGTGTGTGTGTGTGTGTGTGTGTGTGTGTGTGTGTGTGTGTGTGTGTGTGTGTGTGTGTGTGTGTGTGTGTGTGTGTGTGTGTGTGTGTGTGTGTGTGTGTGTGTGTGTGTGTGTGTGTGTGTGTGTGTGTGTGTGTGTGTGTGTGTGTGTGTGTGTGTGTGTGTGTGTGTGTGTGTGTGTGTGTGTGTGTGTGTGTGTGTGTGCACGTGCTTGTGTGTGTGCGTGTGGCGAGGGGTTGCCTGTATTAACCTCCATGTTCCTGTGTTTATAAGGTCAAGGCATTCTGCGATGTTGATGAAAATAAGATCCTGAAGGGCTTCTACACCTATGAGGAATCCAAGGTAGGGAACACAATAAAGGAGAATGGCACACCCTCACTAAGAGCACTAGAATACCAAGTAGACAGACTCGTACTGTGTTGCTTCAGAACACACCTCACGTCGGCCTCGCTTGCCTTCTTAGGCCGTGCTCACATTGGACGCCCTTTTTCTTGCGCTCAAACGCGAGGCACTGCGGGTATACATAGAGAATCCAAAGTACACAGGGCGCAACCAGCGATACCACTGATTACCGTTGCTACCTCGGCTAACGTTACTTAAGTTATATACATTACTGTCGTTAGCATTGATAGCTAACGCTTGCCTAACGTTTCGCTTCTATCGATATACGTTTTCAACATCGACGGCTGTCGATTTCTCTCGTCAGATCCCTCAGATTTGTAATCCCTCCCCTCGGTGGATTCGATTGGTCCGTCGACAAGAAGGTGACACTAATGTTGGTGCGCTCCGCGGCTAAGATGTAAACTTTTGTCAACTGAGAGCGCCCGGAAAAACGGCGCTTCAAATACGCGCGTAGAGGACGTGCGCATGCCACGTCAAGACCATTGAAAACAATTAGTATCTTTCAGTTGGAAATCTTGTTGGCTTCTTGTTGGCTGACATCTTGGTTCTTGGTACACCAATGGCTCAAACTTTGACCTCAGTCTTCTCTGCTGAAGTTTAATGCAAGGCCCTGGCTGACTGACTGGCCACCTATTCACCAAACTTGTGGCCAAATTGGATCAGAATGGACACCAACGGACAAGTCAATTGGTCCTTTATTGGGGAAATGCAGTATAATATCAGGATGGGGCAGAGGGGGGTACTGGCAGGAAAAAAGATAATAATATAACATAATAATATAATATAAATAACATAATATGAACAATTTGAATAATAATAGAATAGAACATAATAATAATAATAATAATAATAATAATAATAATAATAATAATAATTAATAATAATAATAATAATAATAATAATAATAATAGAATGGCAGTATATTCTATCAATAATAATAATAGTATACATGGTATATAGTAGTAGCACACAGCACCAGCATCCATGCAGTGTTTAGTATTGAGCGTCAGACTTAACAGTATTAACAACAGTTATAATGTAATCTTTTTGCTTTGTTATATAGCCCTATAAAGACCTTGACTCTCCAGTAATTACGGTTTTCCGGGAATTTAGAAAACACATCCTCATTTTCAGATAAAAATTACAGATTGGGCTTTTAATGGGTTTCATGTTTCCTGGCGATTATAAAACCTGCTCACTTATAAATGCTTACCATTCAGTTCTAGGAAATAAAATGAACAACCCAGACATGCACAGGCAGTGAGACAGGCAGTGTGTCTCCTAACGTCACCTCAGGCTGAGCACCATGCACTTGAAGATTACACTCAGGCCCCCACTCTCTGAACCTAGAATCTTGCAAGCACTGCAGGGCTTGACGTTACCACCGCCACCCTTTTGGCCTGTCGGTGCCCAAATGCCACCGTTGTCCGCCGTCAAAAGCTACCCGCGGGACTGCCCTGTCTCGTTTTGGACCCCCGCGGGAATATTTGAATAATCTTTGGAAAGTTGTTGAAGTTGTGACAGAAGAAACATGCATGTGATTCTGGGGTTTTCTCTCCACATCTCGGCGACGCGGCGTGAGTCGTTAAAGCCGCCCCTTGCGTGCTGCTCCGTGACCAGCAAGGTCTCCCCTACACAGGGCCCGGCCTTCTATACCACCCCAGGGCCGCAGAGACCCGGAGCGAGGCAGGCATGGTGGCACTGCCAACTTTCCTTTGGTTCTGCTCTGTGGGTTCCTCCGCACACTACAGGAATCTGAGCGTAAACATTCAACATGTCAGATGTTCCCCCCGCTGGCTCGCGGCTGGCTTTTTGCGAGCAGATCGTTCGAGGCTTCAAATTGAATCTGTCGACACCTCGGACTACGGGATAATCAAGCAGACGTGCCTAGTTTAAATAGGGTACCACTGCTTTGATAGATACCTTGCCCCATTTAAGTGGAGATGATGATAAACTAAAATACATATATATATATATTAGGGCCGATATCGGCATTAAAATGTGATATCGGAAAATATCGGTATCGGTTTTCAAA
>NC_140171.1:19022018-19050545 GCF_963971535.1 Notolepis coatsorum
TAGATTTCATTCTTGGTTCTTCCTGCACGCCTGGTAATACTAAATCCAAATTGAACTCTGGCATTGGAAAGAGTAGATTTGCCTGATCCATAGATGTGCAAGTTGGCTATAATAAGGTAATTTATAGGCCTGCTATTCTATATTCTATAATAATATTTGTGTCCGGGTGGCAGAATTCAGTACTGTATCTACAAAACCTTCTGTTTAATCATCTTCCCTTTATTAATGTCCTTATATTTTATGTACACCTGATCTCAAGAAGGTGCTGAACGGGCTCAGTGACAGGTTTTCATGCCCGGTCATTTTTAGCATGGTGTTATTCACTGTCAAAGATGCAAAGAAAAATCATAATTTATATTCTCCTTTGTTTCATCACAATTTACTCAAGCCTAGTAACAGACACAATATTTCTGACACGTAGCGTCAGAGACATCACCGGTATCATTCGTTTCCATAAACTCAATGAGTCGAGATCTCATTGTTTTTGTCTACCTAAATGTTTACTGGTTACTGTGAGCGATTTGTAGTGCCAAATTTCCCTCGGGATGAATAAAGTATTTCTATTCTGTTCTATCTCATTTGATCCCGAAATGCTTTCTCCGACAGCAAAGAAGGGTTGAAGCGCCAGCTATAGCGCGTCTGTGCCAGTGCCAGCTTTACCAACACCGGGGTGTTGCTCCCTCAAGTGTGCTTCGGAACCAAACGAGATTGGTAGTGAGAAAGCTGGCCAGCGGGGGAGTGGGACTATCGTTCTCGGGAACAGAACGGAACGGATGCAACCGTTCCTATTGTGAAAACACCCGAATAGTCTTAAAGGATACAATTCACCTGGTTACCCCACGGTGGTGGTGGTTGATTATAGCGTGTTGAAGAGAGTGGTATTCATTCATTGATGATGATGGTGATGATATATCATTGTGTCTATACAGGACATGACGGCAGGCGTGCTGGAAGAGAACCTGAACTCCCTCCAGCTGACAGAAGGAGTAGACTACTACCACTTCAACTGAGTACCTAAGACAAAGAACCATAATCCCGTATTTAGGTTTTCAGAGGAACAAGTTGTCACTCAGACTTAATTATCTAAAGATGGTATGTCAAGAGTGTTGTGTTCACTCACAGTAGAGGCTGAGTAGTTTCTTGTTATATATCAAATTCACGCTCCCAAGTGATATGGAGTGACTTTGCAACTGCAACTACATGCGCCGTCCAAAGAAGATTTCGAAAACAGAGTTAAACGGTTCTTCAGTGCCAGGATTCAACTGACCAAACCATGGAAACAATCATGGAAAGAACAGGAGGAGCAGAAAGGTCATGATATGGGCGCCTCGGTTACGGAAGTATTTTGATTCATTTGCATTAATTTACAGTGCGCACATTTCGGTTCCACACATTCGATCGGTCTTGACAGAGAAAGTCGCATGGTGTGTTGGTTCTCATCCCCCATTGGAACTTTTAAGATGTTAATAAGAATTCTAAAATGTTTTTTTGTTTTCAAAAATGCAATTAGGCTGTGATCAGATTGGACGCATTTTTCTTGCGCTCAAACGCGAGGTGCAGCGATGTACATAGGGAATCGAAAGTGCATGAGCGATACCACTGATTACCGTTGCTACCTCAGCTAACGTGTTACATCCAATGTGATCACAGTCTCACATGTCATTTTAACTCTTTGTATCACTTGGTGAATCATGACCCATAGACCGCTTGGTGACATAGACCACAGACCGCCTGTGATGACATCTGTATACTATGTGGTCAATAAAAGAAGCTTTTACAGATTAAAGAAAGCAGGAGAGGGTTTGTGTGTCCTCTTTTAGTGTTCCCTCACTATGTAGCCTAAACGGAACACATGTCCACCAGTTGAACCAACCTCCCAGAAGAAAAGAGAGAGGTTGGGAGGTTAGAAGGTGAGAAGGTTGCTACGAACGCTGGTCGCCATCTTTGGAGGGTCAAGGGTTGAGGTTTCACCCATGACGGTTGTGTGATTTTCTTTTCCAAAATGTCTTCCCCCCCCCCCAAAAGAATTTGCCCTTCAACACACTGGATTGATCCTCTACAAATGGCGGCTTTGCCCCAGAAGATTCACGTCAGCTTCCCGATAGATAGATGGGAGATGCTCTGTGAAGTGCAGGGAGCTATCGGGTCAGATCATGTAAATACTAGGGGTGGGGGGAAAATTCATACAGCAATATATCGCAATATTGTGTGTGCCGATATTACATCGATACAGTGACAAATAATTATGTTGTTGTTTTTTGGCACAATCCCATTTTACTGCAATAAAAATTATTGGAATGAGGTGAACAGACTGAAAACATGATCTTATTAGATAAAACAGATGATTTGTTGCTACGTTTTCTGTTGGAGACATAATTTGCAGTAGAAAAAAGGTAATTAATTGCAATATATCACTATATCGTGACATTACAATACCGTGACTCTAGTGTCACAATAACATCGCATCGCGGGGCCTCTGGTAAATACCGGTACTCAAAATCTTGAGTTCAAATGTGTTTCGTTCTCAATAGTGGACGAGAGGCCATTCGACGTGTAATAAGTATGCGTGCGTTTGCCAATGTTGATCGCTGGAGTAATAAAACGTTATTACATTTTCTAATATTGGGCGGATTTCTTATTGTTTGTAGAGATTTTGTTTCAATGTTCTACTCCATCGTGACCTCGTTCAAAAAGCTCAGGAGAGATAAGACTCAAAGTCACATTACTGTCGATTTGATCTGTTTGTTTTAACTCCCAGCCCTCACTCTCTCTTAGCAGCTCGTTCTTAAACCGAGGGGGGGGGGGGAGGCATACACACACACATCTGTTACAAACTCACAAACATGCACCCTGTACACATTTGTTTTTCTTTCCATGGGTCTCTTGTGAAATTCAAAGAACAATGATCTCCTTCAGAAACAAAGCGCCCACAGACACACACACACTGTTTGTTTTACCACACGGCACGTGGAGTTTCTCTGTCTTAAGGTAAACAAACCTTTTCCTCATAAATCTCCCCCTGGTGCTTCCTGGGCTGGACTGGCGGCCCGCGTTACTGTAAGTCTGACCACAGCCGTTTGAAAAGGATGGGGGTGGGGGGGGGCTGGCTGGTGGGCTGAGGACATCTCTCTCTTTCACTCCCCCCCCTCTCTCTCTCCCTCCCCCCTCTCTCTCTCTCACTCCCCCCCCTCTCTCTCACTCCCCCTCTCTCTCTCTCACTCCCCCCCCCCCCTCTCTCTGAATGAATAACCTGGGCGACTGATCTGTCCAATAGATGAACGACTTGGCGACTGCATGTCCTTTGTTTACAAATGAGGTTAGCTCAAAAAAGGGCAGTGTGAACGCAAACCAAAATCAAACAATATCATTCTCACATTTGGTCCACCAGAAAGTCCGGACTATCCGTGGCGTGGACTTTCAGATAAGGTTTAGACCAGGTCCGCCAAAAAACTACGGTAAGGTCTTTTAGCCAAATCTATTCCACAATATTCGTTTGGCCCTCTTAACACTTTGAGTGCCAGCAGGGGGCGCCAGAAATAGCGCTGAGTGCCAGCGCTGTAGTCAATGGGAGGGCGATCACATTTTCGAACGCATAAACTATATCTTAAATTATGGCTATGTGTCTAATACGCCCGTCGCTTATCAATGACTTGTTTGCAGTCAACATTGTCGAAACGGATTGTTTTTTAATCGGTTCATTTCCGTTTTATACCATTTTGAAAAACGCTAGTTTTTTTAAACTTACTGGAATACACAAAACATGTTGTAATTTTTCGGCCTATTTATGAATCGTTTTCAAATAAACGCTAGATTATCGATAGTATATGTGTACTTATGCACGCTAGAGAAGCGGGCTGAAAAATCGATTATCTTATTTCCTGATCAGCACACACACTCACAGCCACACACACACATATGGGACACACTGAGATATAGGTGAAAAAAACTGATTATCCCAAGACTGGTAAAATAGATTCCTTACCTCAGATCAGATGTTCTCCAAAAAGATTATTCCAATTCCTGATCGCCATTCCAAACGCTGGGTACTGTAAACACATATTCCACGCTGTTCTGCGGCTCGGCAATGAATGGGATCGTCTCCGGTTACATGCCTGACAAGTAAAATGTGGATTCCGGACTCTTTTTTTCCCCATCCATTTCATTCAGTCCAATCCAATGGGTGCAATACCATCCGGAGAGATGATAGGGGGCGGTATTTTCCCTGTTCGAGCTCAGACAGATCCCCACTGGTAACGTGAGGCTAGATTGATGAAAAATGAATGGAGATCGATAATAAAAAAAATTACGATTAAATAACGAGATTTCTTGTTCTTGGCACTCAACGCATGGCATGAACTAACGATATTTCTCGTGGCTGGCACTCAAAGTGTTAAGGATTCCATAGAGTAAAAATAAATGACATTCAGTCTTTTTTAAGCACAGGGAATCCTATATACATGCTGTCATACCGTTACTATATCTATATCTGTACATACTGTATCCTACTCTTACTAGTACACTGCTGGCCAGTAGTAGTCATACAGTCTTTATTATACTACAACTCCCTACATACATCTGATTAGCACTACACTCAGTACTAATGTGTATATTTTGTACCCAGTTTAACCACCTGTACATTGTATATTGCTGTTGCACTTTACGGCTACATTTGCACTCTGGTTAGATGCCAAACTTCTTTACGTTGTGCTGTATAATGACAATACATTTGAATCTAATCTAATCATATCTACAGGAATCAGCAGATATCTACATAAACAAATGGTTTAGCAACTCGTAATTGTTATCAGCAGTGAAGAGTGAGATGACTAGAGTGAATTCAGTGGGTGGAGAGGTGCCTCGGCCGTCAGAACCTCTGTCACGCTTGGTCTCAACACTCAAGATTATTGCCACAAGAGTTTCTGTGTTTTCCCAGATTAGGTCACAAGCAGGTCTGGCCCTGAAGCCTACAGTCCACCGGCTGAGAAAACTATCACGTCTATTTAGCACTTACTCTCCACTTGGAACCCCCCCCCCCTTCTGACCACACAAACCGTTTTGTAGCTCTCGTCTCTAACCTAATTGACCTAGCTCAAACCCCGCCCTCGTTTCTTGATCCTCCAATCACAACTGTTGCTTTCCTCGGACAAACAGGAATGCAACAGTTGTGATTGGAGGATTGAGGGAAGTGGGTGGAGTTTGAGATAGGTCTGTTCTGTTTCACCATGCATATGGGTGTTATCTTGTATATTTTGTATGCTGAATAAAATACATTTGGCGATATAAAAATTATATATATATATATATATATATATATATATATATATATATATATATAAAATATAATAAAAAAATGTATTCAGTAGAATACTATCCGACTGCAAGCTAGCCTAGCTTAGCACAAATTAATGGAAGCGTATATGGACCAGCTAGCCTAGCTGTTGGCCAAAAACACCTCTCTGAGTTTTAAGCTAGGCTAGCTGATCCGTATCCACTTCCATTCATTTGTGCTAAGCTAGGCTAGCTTGCAGCCAGATGGCGTTCTACAGAACACACATAGAGGAAATTGTTATCGGTCTGACTCTGGAGAAGACGGTGAGCGCATTTCCCATAATGTTGCCGTGTTCCTTTAAGTTAAAGGATCTTGGTAGCATTTCCTCCACCACTGAATGAAACTATACTGAAACTGAAAGTAGAGTTTATGCACATCCCTTAATCGCAGGCTCAGGGTGAAAATGTAGTTAACCAAGGACATGGATAAAACCCACTTTGAGTTGAGTAAGTAAGTAAGTAAACCCTTACAAAACGGCATCATGGTAGTTTGATGGTAATTTCGGTTTTCCCAGGGCTACCGACCATTGTACTGCCATGGTAAAAGCCATGTCCTGTGGTAGGCCTACAGTAGGCTATAATTAAGCATTACATCACGCGCAGGAGTGGTTTGTGACCAATAAACCATGCCTAGGGGTGGTCGTTAGGCCCGAGGCGCAGCCGAGGGTCGTTAGACCCCCCTAGGCATGGTTTATTGGTCACAAATCACGACTACAAGTGGTGTAAAGCTTTTATACAACTGCCAGATTCATCCAACCTTATTTCTATACAATAAACACACATTAATCGAAGATTTATTGAAAAAACCATCCGCCAGAAAAAGTAGTTCCCACAACTACAAAAAAGACAAGTTGCCTCCATGTGGAAGCAGCTTGAAGTGCATCCAACCAAACTAACACATCCAACTGTGTATTATTGGAATGATTGAGAGAAGTTGCCTCATGTGGAAGCAGCTTGAAGTGCATCCAACCAACTAACACATCCAACTGTGTATTATTGGAATGATTGATTGAAAATTTTATTACCAGATGCAGAATGGGTACAATACAGTACGGCTCAATACACACAATTGTTAAGGGAATGCAGACCTACTTTCCATAGAACTTCATTCTTAGATGCTTCTATATAAAGTAGGTAAAACAAATTAAAACGTTTTCTTTGCCCTATAGGAAAAAAACGTTTTCTTCGCCCTATTTTTTTATTTATTTCTTTTAGCCTAAACTTAACCAGTTGGAAACCAGGGGTACAGTAATAAAATTAGCAATCAACCAAGCAATCAATTCAATAGACCATGCTCACTTAAAACAGCGCTGCTTCTCTCTCAGTCTGACTCCCCCGCTGTTGCAGACAGGAGTGTGTGTGTGTGTGCGTGTGCGTGTGTGTGAGTGTGTGTCACAGTGTGTGTGTGTCACAGTGTGTGCGTGTGTGTGTGTGTATGTGTGTGTGTGTGTGTGTGTATGTGTGTGTGTGTTTGTGGGTACGCCAGCGTCGGACAGTGTGAGAGTGAACGCTGCAGTCAGTGGGAAGGAAGTAGAAATTTAAATCAATCAATTAATCAATCAATCAATCCGCGATTTTTCTTTTGTTCTAGATTGACTCAAGACCCATCAATTACATCATCCAACATTGTTTAAAGGACTAACACATTCCCCTTGACAGAATCGCTTCATATTTAGTCGTTATGGTGCTATCAACATATCCATTTGTTGTCCGCGATCTTGTTTTCTCCCGGAGTGAGCCGGGGAGTGATATGTGATTCGGTTGTGGGCGGGTCCTGAGCCCAGGACCGTGGATTGTTGCCAATAAAGACGTGTAAATGGCCAATCAGAATCGAGAAATTTGCATGCCGTTGTATAATCCAATTCAAACCATGATCGCTACCATCATGAGCAAAAAAAGGTCAGATTCCATGACACTTTTTTGGACTGAATGAAATACGATATCTTTTTGGACTGAATGAAATACCGTTCTACTACTTCGTAAAGGAAGGTTACTGGAACAAACGTCGGTATGCGGGTATTGTTTTTTTCAATAACTACTGAATGAATGTTGACTGTCGAAACTCTCTAACTCTCTCTCCCTCCCCCTTTCCTGTCACTCTGTCGTCGTGATAAAGTGGGTTAATGTGAATGTGATGGATGATGAGAAGGGGCTCTAATGGAGAGCCTATGAGATGGAGTAAACAGGGCTTCAGTCTGTGTTTACACTCAGTCACTCACCCTGTCTCTCTGCAAGGATTAGACCTGATAACACACGTGTGTGTGTGTCTCTCTCTCTCACACACACAAACAGAGATCTGACTCTGGATCCTGCTCACCCTCACTGGCCTAGCCAACACACACACACATCTGGCAGTGCAGCTGATAACATGGAGATAGAGTAGGGTGTGTTTGGGTGAAAAAAGGTCACTGAAGACCTTTTCATTCACCTGGAACTCTCTTCCAAATTCCATTTCCGTCTTTTTTCGCCTGAGGACAAACAAACAAGCCTGCTCCCCAGTTCCAACAAGTAGCCTAGTGGATCTTTATCCCAACCTACCCCCCCCCCCCCCCCCCTCATCCATTCATGATCATGGTGTGTGTGTGTGTGTGTGTGTGTGTGTAAGAGAGAGACCAGAATTGAGAGAGTAGAATAGAGAGAGTAGAATTGAGATAGAGAGCGAGCACAATAGAGAGAGCAGAATTGAGAGAGAGCAGAATTGAGAGAGAGAGCGAGCACAATAGAGAGAGCAGAATTGAGAGAGAGAGAGAGCACAATAGAGAGAGAGCAGAATTGAGAGAGAGCGAGCACAATAGAGAGAGCAGAATTGAGAGAGAGAGCGAGCACAATAGAGAGAGAGAGAGCACAATAGAGAGAGAGCAGAATTGAGAGAGAGAGAGCGAGCACAATAGAGAGAGCAGAATTGAGAGAAAGAAAGAACATTGAGAGTGTGCCGCGCACGAGCGGCAAGGAAGGAGGTCAGGAAGGTTGAAGGGAGGGAAAGGAATGCGTGTTGCTCCATTAAGGACATTAAGGACCGGTGTGTGGACAGACCAAGCGTTCCTCCTGTCACTCCGCCTGAGGAGAGCCAGGTGAAGGCAACACGCGCGGGGAGGTGGGGGGTAAGGGGAGAGGGTCAGAGAGCCCGACGCACTATGTAAATACCCCAGATATGGGCTTTAAAAACCGCCCTGAGCTCGCTCAACTCTCCTGTTGTGACAGGGTTAGAGAAACTCAAACACCACCAACCCTCAATTCTGATGTTTTCCCCGATTAGGTTAGTCTTCAAAAAGGTCAAAGTAAAGACTACGTTTTTCAGTGAAACCGCATCTGTGTCGACTATTTCTCTAACAAATGTGTTCCTCCTTCTGTAGCTGTCCGGGGGAATGTAGCGAGTAGGCAACATGCTTGCCTTCCCCACAGTTTTCTCACGGGAAAACCCGGGGAGCTCGCTGGGCGTTTAGAACACACGTGTGACTTTTCCTGATGTCACGTCTGTTTGTTTTTTCGCTAGGATCTCGCACAGTAGCCCGCGCCCGGGGACACGGCATCTTTGAACCGCTCCATTTCACTTGGGAGCATCGGCGGTAGCTTGTCTGAAGGTTAGGCTCTACTGTAAGCTGAACCCATTTAAACATGTCTATCGCCCCGGTCATGTTAGGCAGCACGTCGCTGTCTCAGTAGCATAATTGGACTTATTTTAACCCTTTCACTGCGACAATACAGAAGGTTAACCCTTTCACTACCA
Organism: Notolepis coatsorum; assembly: GCF_963971535.1. Lineage (NCBI taxonomy): Eukaryota > Metazoa > Chordata > Actinopteri > Aulopiformes > Paralepididae > Notolepis > Notolepis coatsorum. The sequence goes on from NC_140171.1 coordinate 19,031,074, forward strand.
CACGACAAAGGGTTAACCCTTTCACAACCACACTACAGCCGGTTAACCCTTTCACTACCACACTACAGACGGTTAACCGTCTGTAGTGTGGTAGTGAAAGGTTAACCTTCTGTAGTGTGGTAGTGAAACGGTTCAAATGAAGCTCCTTCCAAGTGTAGCCCTGTGGAATTGGGTTCCACACGGGACACAATTATTTATTTTGGGGGTTTTCTTTATTCTTTTTTTGTTTATTACTCAAAGAAAATGTGGGCTTACAAATAAAAAACAAACAAACATAAGAATGTACAAAATAAACACGACCTCTAAACTACATTTTCAGTTGCTTTCACAAAGACCTCCGGTTGGGCTTCTGGTTGAGCATGAAATCCAGTTTAATATCTACATTAAATAAAAAATACATTATCATTTGTTCAACTAACAACCAAATACATAATAGGCCCTTTTCACGGCGGACGTTTTGACATGCCAATGCAGGGTTTTAGATCACTTTCCTGGTCATATTGTGCACCTATTTAACGATATGCCAAAAGAAAATACAAAGAAATTGATTTCACAAAATCCAATATTTTTTTCTTCCTGTAAAACTAAATATGACACATGCATACATAGGCTTGCACACGAACAAATTAAAAACAATATTATGGTAACCTATTTTGATACGTTGCCCCCTCCAGAGTCGTGTCACCTCACAGCAAAGCTTTGTCTCGACTAAAGAAATACTTCCAAATGTATAGCAGCCTAAATAGCCAAAGCTTCTTTCTTTCACCATAGGATCGAGGCCTCTGCCAAGAATCTTCGCAAACTGCATGCTACCATGTCCTCCCTCCTCACTCCCCCCCCACCCCCCCCTCCCTCATCTTTCTCTGCCGAAGACTTTGCGATCTTCTTTGAGGAAAAAGTGGAGAACATCCGCAGCTCCTTCTCCCAACCCCCACCCATTCCAAATGCTGAATCGAGAACCTCATCCTTCACTCTGTCATCTTTCTCTCCCATTACAGAAGCCGAGACCCTGACACTGGTAACGTCGAACCGTCCGACTACATGCCAGCTGGACCGGCTACCTTCCCCACTCCTCCAGACCATAGCACCAGACATCCTCCCATTCCTAACTGCAACCATCAACTCCTCACTCAACTCGGGGGTGGTCCCCACCTCCCTAAAACAAGCCAGAGTCACGCCCCTCATAAAAAAACCATCCCTGAACCCTACCGTCATAGGCAACTACCGTCCTGTCTCTCTTCTCTCCTTCCTTTCTAAAACACTTGAACGTGCTGTATCCAACCAACTTACTGCTTATCTCTTACAGAATGACCTCCTAGACCCTAATCAGTCAGGCTTCAGGACTGGTCACTCCACAGAGACAGCCCTCATTGCGGTCACAGAGGCACTTCACTTAGCAAAAGCGAAAGGCCTCTCCTCTGTCCTGATTCTCCTAGATCTATCTGCAGCCTTCGACACAGTCAACCACCAGATCCTCCTCGCGGCCCTCGCAGGAATGGGAGTGGCTGGCTCTGCGCTGACATGGTTGTCATCATACCTCAATGACCGCTCCTACCAAGTGTCATGGAGAGGGACCCTGTCGGCCACCCGCCCCCTGCGGACGGGTGTCCCCCAGGGCTCGGTTTTAGGACCCCTTCTCTTCTCCCTCTACACTAAATCACTGGGTAACATTATCACGTCTCATGGCTTCTCCTACCACTGTTATGCCGACGATACTCAACTCTTCCTCTCCTTCCCTCCCTCAGATATCCACGTCTCTGAGCGGATCTCGGCCTGTCTGTCCGACATCTCCGCCTGGATGACGACCAACCACCTCAAACTGAACCTAAGCAAAACAGAATTGCTCCACCTGCCGGCCAAATCCTCCCCCCTGACCGACCTTTCCATCACAGTCGAGAATGCAGCTGTGACCGCGTCCCCGACCGCCAAGAACCTTGGTGTTGTCCTCGACGACCAGTTGACCTTCTCTGCTCACATCGCAGCGACAACCAGAACCTGCCGATTCCTCCTGAGCAACGTCAGAAGGATCCGCCCCTTCCTGACAAAAGAAGCCACCCAACTCCTCGTCCAATCAACAGTCATCTCCCGCCTCGACTACTGCAACGCACTGCTCGCTGGCCTCCCGGCCACTGCCACTAAGCCTCTTCAACTCATTCAGAACGCAGCGGCCCGCCTGATCTCAAACCTACCGAAGTCGGCCCATGTCACCCCACTTCTTAGGGACCTGCACTGGCTCCCCATTGCTGCACGAATCCGCTTCAAGGCCCTCGACCTAGCATACCGTGCGGCAAAGGGAACTGCTCCCGCCTACCTCCGGTCAATGGTCTCTAACTACACACCCTCAAGACCCCTACGCTCTGCATCTTCTGGCCGCCTCAGACCTACTCCTATCCAAGCTCCGGGAGGGTCATCAAAGAGAAGTCGCCTATTCTCAGTCCTTGCCCCACAATGGTGGAATGAACTACCCACCCCAGTTAGGACAGCCGAAACACGTCCAATCTTTCGCCGTCGACTAAAGACGCACTTCTTCAACCATTATCTGAATTAAAAAAAAAAAAAAAAAAAAAAAAACCCTAACCCTAACTAACCATACTGTCATGCACTTGTCCTAATAAACTAACCTACACTGTAGCACTCAACACTTTGATGAACATTGTTACTCAGCTGATAGAGTTGTGCCCTTCCTGATGGCTTGTCGTACAGAACTTGTAAGTCGCTTTGGATAAAAGCGTCGGCTAAATGACTAAATGTAAATGTAAATGTAAATATCCCACCTACAAACTGCTTAGCAAGCTCTTGTTGTAACCAAGATATTCCCTGAAAAACCATTGACTTCATCCACAGATATATCCACTGCAGTCATGAGTTTGGCTCTTGATTGAATGAAGGCTAACAACCTCTTTTGGTTACCAACCATGATCTGGCCTTCACAGGAGTCTGTCTGATTGAAGCAGACAGTGAAGTATAGAAAAACAAAAAAGCCTCCCAGTGAAACATTTTTATAAAGTCACTTTGACTTGATGGTGTGTTGGTCTTGTCTCTCATCATGCAATGAATTCCTGGCAATGTCATTCAAGTAATGTTAGGAAAAAGACGATTTTACCAGCCAAGAGCCACTACACTAAACAAGTCGGAGCCTTGCGGCTTGCGCATATAGTGTTGGGGTGTAGTGATCAACTGGGCCTTGTGTGTAGCTACATGTGCGAGGTTTGTGGCTAGCTAACACATGCTTAGTGGCTAGTAAAGAGAAACAGAGACAATAGTATTATTCCTATACCATGTGATGACATGTCCAGGAATTCATTGCATGATGAGACGAAACACGAACACACGCAGCGACTTTATAAGCGGTTTTCGCTTTATTCCTATATGTTGTGTTAATTCGTAGCTAACATTGTATTGCATTTATCTCAAGACTTTAATATGTCTATTTTATCATGTTTATTTTATTATCTTATACTTATTTTATTTACTATTGTATTATTGCACAATCATAGCGGGCTTGGCCACCCGCATTTCACTGTAGGCTATGCCCTGGTATGCATGTCACAAATACATCTCTTGAATCTTGAATCTTGTTTCAGAGCAATGAAAGGGCTAGCTAGTAGCTAGCTAGCTTACTGCTAACATGCATGATGTGTAGGCTAGCAGTAACTAGCAGTGTATAGCTTTGTTACAGTGACGTCACACCCAATTTTCAACGATCTAATCAAATGCAATGGTATGTCCCGCTTGCCTATATCCTGTTTCACACGGAATTTTCATGACGGAAATACGTCACAATACGGAAGCTAGATACTCTCAAGATGCCAGTTCAGCTGCACCTTAATAACATTAATTAGGGTTCCATTCCATTCAGGTGTGCCAGAACCATTTCAGAAAGACAATACCAGGAGCCCTGGCTGCAGCACACTTAGGGCCCGCGTCCACTTATCTCACAAAAACGCTGGTAGTGCGCCAGTAGTGCTGGCATGAAGCGCATCTTGTAGATGACAGAAAGAAATCTACAGCCATCTTTTTATCGTTTTTTTCCTGCCGCTGTTTTGCACATATTATAGCATATTTTAATACACTTTATTGTATATTAATTATATATATAGTTATTGCCTGACACCACAGTTCACCCCTTTGCTTTTTATTAGCTTTTTAGTAGTGTATTCGTGTAGTTATTATTATTAGTGTATTTGTGCTTTGTCGCGAATCTCAATGGCCCGTCTCTTGTGGGAGACAGCCAAGACAGGCAGGCAACTCCGGTGTCAGGTTACAAACAGAGTGGTAGATATGAATGGCTGTGATTGGTTGTCTGAAAATGAGCTCAGCGCATCGCTCTGAAAGTTGAGAACGTTTCAACTTTCGGCTGCACAAAAAAGCTGAAAAAAGAAGCCGACTGCAGCGCATTTCCTATAGGCGGCGCATGCGGCCGCATACGCTCCCTCCCCATTGGAATACATTGAAAAAAGACCCGTGCGGTCATAAATATGAGGCAGGTGGACCCGGGCCCTTAAGTTCTGAGCATCACGGTGAGAATGCTCATCAGGAGCATTGCACGTTGTTGGTATCGCATACATTTTTGGCGCTTCTCTCTCTCTCTCAGAATCATGGCATTGGTGTCTGTGTGTAACGGAGGTACCGCATGTCTATCCACAGTCACGAGGGACTTGTATAGTGAAGTGGCTGTGGACGTTAAGTGGTACTGCAAGTAAACTCACTCCCCAGAGGCATCCAGACCCAGTACTTAGAAGTGAATTCACCTCTTGGTACAGTGGTCTGTGATGCTGCCCGCGGCGCGGGAGACCGGGGTTCAACTCCCACTCAGGGCGATCCCTTAACAGGGGTCGAATCGAAACAAACACAACGCAGAGCAAGATCACACCGGCTACACGTGGTGCCGTGACCCGGATGCCCTGGGTGGAGTGAGTTTAGGGGGGTGAGTGTAACCGAGGTACCGCATGTCTATCCACAGTCACGAGGGACTTGTATAGTGAAGTGGCTGTGGTCGTTAAGCGGTACTGCAAGTAAACTCACTCCTTTTTTTTTGGGCCTTTATCACTTTATCCTACATATTTACAACAGATTTACCGTAGGCGTATATAGGTACCCACATATACTTGCTGTTATTGTTGTTATTACTGTCCTTTTAACACTTTCAAAGTTTCAGCACCACACTTAGTCCCCATCTCTACCACTAGATGGCCAGCTTAAAATAGTCGTTTCCGGTGGTGTTTCACTATGTTTGCAGGGCTGTGTGTGTGTTCTGTATTATAGCTGTGGAGACAATGGTGTGACTTTCCAAGATTTCAAAGATAATCCAGTCTTTTTTCATAGATTGCGAGATAAAACGCATTATGTGCAATAAGCCCGAATAGTTCTGGTTGATTCCCTGAACCCCCAAATACTCCCAAATCAAAGGTATATAACATGTACATGTACCTTCACAAAATCATCAATGGGGGGGGGGGTGGGGGGGTCGTTTTAACTCAAAACTGTGGCCTACAGAGTTGCTAATCTCTTAAAGTAGACTATTTCTCGAAAAAATGTGTTCCTCCTTCTGTAGCTGTCCGGGGGAATGTAGCGAGTCGGCAACATGCTTGCCTTCCCCACAGTTTTCTCACGGGAAAACCCGGGGAGCTCGCTGGGCGTTTAGAACACACGTGTGACTTTTCCTGATGTCACGTCTCTTTGTTTTTGCTAGGATCTCGCACAGTAGCCTGCGCCCGGGGACACGGCATCTTTGAACCGCTCCATTTCACTTGGGAGCATCGGCGGTAGCTTGTGTGAAGGTTAGGCTCTACTGTAAGCTGAACCCATTTAAACACGTCTATCGCCCCCCGGTCATGTTAGGCAGCACGTCGCTGTCTCAGTAGCATCATTGGACTTATTTGAACCCTTTCACTACCAAAGGGTTAACCCTTTCACTGTGACAATACAGAAGGTTAACCCTTTCACTACCACACGACAAAGGGTTAACCCTTTCACAACCACACTACAGCCGGTTAACCCTTTCACTACCACACTACAGACGGTTAACCGTCTGTAGTGTGGTAGTGAAAGGGTTCAAATGAAGCTCCTTCCAAGTGTAGCCCTGTGAAATTGGGTTCCACACGGGACACAATTATTTATTTTGGGGGGTTTCTTTATCCTTTTTTTGTTTATTACTCAAAGAAAATGTGGGCTTACAAATAAAAAAACAAACAAACATAAGAATGTACAAAATAAACACGACCTCTAAACTACATTTTCAGTTGCTTTCACAAAGACCTCCGGTTGGGCTTCTGGTTGAGCATGAAATCCAGTTTAATATCTACATTAAATAGAAAATACATTATCATTTGTTCAACTAACAACCAAATACATAATAGGCCCTTTTCACGGCGGACGTTTTGACATGCCAATGCAGGGTTTTAGATCACTTTCCTGGTCATATTGTGCACCTATTTAACGATATGCCAAAAGAAAATACAAAGAAATTGATTTCACAAAATCCAATATTTTTTTCTTCCTGTAAAACTAAATATGACACATGCATACATAGGCTTGCACACGAACAAATTAAAAACAATATTATGGTAACCTATTTTGATACGTTGCCCCCTCCAGAGTCGTGTCACCTCACAGCAAAACTTTGTCTCGACTAAAGAAATACTTCCAAATGTATAGCAGCCTAAATATCCCACCTACAAACTGCTTAGCAAGCTCTTGTTGTAACCAAGATATTCCCTGAAAAACCATTGACTTCATCCACAGATATATCCACTGCAGTCATGAGTTTTGCTCTTGATCGAATGAAGGCTAACAACCTACAGTAGCATCTTTTGGCTACCAACCATGATCTGGCCTTCACAGGAGTCTGTCTGATTGAAGCACAGGCAGTGACGTATAGAAAAACAAAAAAGCCTCCCAGTGAATTTTTTTTTATAAAGTCACTTTGACTTGATGGTGTGTTGGTCTTGTCTCTCATCATGCAATGAATTCCTGGCAATGTCATTCAAGTAATGTTAGGAAAAAGACGATTTTACCAGCCAAGAGCCGCTACACTAAACAAGTCGGAGCCTTGCGGCTTGCGCATAATAGTGTTGGGATGTAGTGATCAACTGGGCCTTGTGTGTAGCTACATGTGCAAGGTTTGTGGCTAGCTAACACATGCTTAGTGGCTAGTAAATAGAAACAGAGACAATAGTATTATTCCTATACTTTCATGTGATGACATGTCCAGGAATTCATTGCATGATGAGACGAAACACGAACACACGCAGCGACTTTATAAGCGGTTTTCGCTTTATTCCTATATGTTGTGTTAATTCGTAGCTAACATTGTATTGCATTTATCTCAAGACTTTAATATGTCTATTTTATCATGTCTATTTTATTATCTTCTACTTATTTTATTTGCTATTGTATTATTCCACAATCAAAGCGGGCATGGCCACCCGCATTTTACTGTATGCCCTAATATGTATGACAAATAAATCTCTTGAATCTTGAATCTCTTGAATCTTGTTTCAGAGCAATGAAAGGGCTAGCTAGTAGCTAGCTAGCTTACTGCTAACATGCATGATGTGTAGGCTAGCAGTAACTAGCAGTGTATAGCTTTGTTACAGTGACGTCACACCCACTTTTCAACAATCGAATCAAATGCAATGGTATGTCCCGCTTGCCTATCCTGTTTCACACGGAATTTTCACGACGGAAATACGTCACAATACGGAAGCTAGATACTCTCAAGATGCCAGTTCAGCTGCACCTTAATAACATTAATTAGGGTTCCATTCCATTCAGGTGTGCCAGAACCATTTCAAAAAGACAATACCAGGAGCCCTGGCTGCAGCACACTTAGGGCCCGCGTCCACTTATCTCACAAAAACGCTGGTAGTGCGCCGGTAGTGCTGGCATGAAGCGCATCTTGTAGATGACAGAAAGAAATCTACAGCCATCTTTTTATCGTTTTTTTCCTGCCGCTGTTTTGCACATATTATAGCATATTTTAATACACTTTATTGCATATTAATTATATATAGTTATTGCCTGACACCACAGTTCGCCCTTTGCTTTTTATTAGCTTTTTAGTAGTGTATTCGTGTAGTTATTATTATTAGTCTATTTGTGCTTTGTCGCGAATCTCAATGGCCCGTCTCTTGTGGGAGACAGCCAAGACAGGCAGGCAACTCCGGTGTCAGGTTACAAACAGAGTGGTCGATATGAATGGCTGTGATTGGTTGTCTGAAAATGAGCTCAGCGCATCGCTCTGAAAGTTGAGAACGTTTCAACTTTCGGCCGCACAAAAAAGATGAAAAAAGAAGCCGACTGCAGCGCATTTCCTATAGGCGGCGCATGCGGCCGCATACGCTCCCTCCCCATTGGAATACATTGAAAAAAGACGCGTGCGGTCATAAATATGAGGCAGGTGGACCCGGGCCCTTAAGTTCTGAGCATCACGGTGAGAATGCTCATCGGGAGCATTGCACGTTGTTGGTATCGCATACATTTTTGGCGCTTCTCTCTCTCTCTCAGAATCATGGCGTTGGTGTCTGTGTGTAACGGAGGTACCGCATGTCTATCCACAGTCACGAGGGACTTGTATAGTGAAGTGGCTGTGGACGTTAAGCGGTACTGCAAGTAAACTCACTCCCCAGAGGCATCCAGACCCAGTACTTAGAAGTGAATTCACCTCTTGGTACAGTGGTCTGTGATGCCGCCCGCGGCGCGGGAGACCGGGGTTCAACTCCCACTCAGAGCGATCCCTTAACAGGTGTCGAATCGAAACAAACACAACGCAGAGCGAGATCACACCGGCTACACGTGGTGCCGTGACCCGGATGCCCTGGGTGGAGTGAGTTCAGGGGGGTGAGTGTAACGGAGGTACCGCATGTCTATCCACAGTCACGAGGGACTTGTATAATGAAGTGGCTGTGGACGTTAAGCGGTACTGCAAGTAAACTCACTCCTTTTTTTTTTGGGGCTTTGTCACTTTATCCTACATATTTACAACAGATTTACCATAGGCGTATATAGGTACCCACATATACTTGCTGTTATTGTTGTTATTACTGTCCTTTTAACACTTTCAAAGTTTCAGCGCCACGCTTAGTCCCCATCTCTACCGCTAGATGGCCAGCTTAAAATAGTCGTTTCCGGTGGTGTTTCACTATGTTTGCAGGGCTGTGTGTGTGTTCTGTATTATAGCTGTGGAGACAATGGTGTGACTTTCCAAGATTGCAAAGATAATCCAGTCTTTTTTCATAGATTGCGAGATAAAACGCATTATGTGCAATAAGCCCGAATCGTTCTGGTTGATTCCCTGAACCCCCAAATACTCCCAAATCAAAGGTATATAACATGTACATGTACCTTCACAAAATCATCAAGGGGGGGGGGGGGGGGGGGGGGGGCGGGGGGGTCGTTTTAACTCAAAACTGTGGCCTACAGAGTTGCTAATCTCTTAAAGTAAACTATTTCTCGAAAAAATGTGTTCCTCCTTCTGTAGCTGTCCGGGGGAATGTAGCGAGTCGGTAACATGCTTGCCTTCCCCACAGTTTTCTCACGGGAAAACCCGGGGAGCTCGCTGGGCGTTTGGAACACACGTGTGACTTTTCCTGATGTCACATCTGTTTGTTTTCGCTAGGATCTCGCACAGTAGCCCGCGCCCGGGGACACGGCATCTTTGAACCGCTCCATTTCACTTGGGAGCATCGGCGGTAGCTTGTGTGAAGGTTAGGCTCTCTAAGCTGAACCCATTTAAACACGTCTATCGCCCCGGTCATGTTAGGCAACACGTCGCTGTCTCAGTAGCATAATTGGACTTATTTGAACCCTTTCACTACCAAAGGGTTAACCCTTTCACTGCGACAATACAGAAGGTTAACCCTTTCACTACCACACGACAAAGGGTTAACCCTTTCACAACCACACTACAGCCGGTTAACCCTTTCACTACCACACTACAGACGGTTAACCGTCTGTAGTGTGGTAGTGAAAGGTTAACCTTCTGTAGTGTGGTAGTGAAAGGGTTCAAATGAAGCTCCTTCCAAGTGTAGCCCCGTGGAATTGGGTTCCACACGGGACACAATTATTTATTTTGGGGGTTTTGGGGACGTTTTGACATGCCAATGCAGGGTTTTAGATCACTTTCCTGGTAATATTGTGCACCTATTTAACGATATGCCAAAAGAAAATACAAATAAATCGATTTCACAAAATCCAATATTTTTTTCTTCCTGTAAAACAAAATATGACACATGCATGACATGTGTCATGAACAAATTAAAAACAATATTATGGTAACCTACCGGAGTCGTGTCGCCTCACAGCAAAGCTTTGTCTCGACTAAAGAAATACTTCCAAATTTATAGCAGCCTAAATATTCCACCTACAAGCTGCTTAGCAAGCTCTTGTTGTAACCAAGATATTCCCTGAAAAACCATTGACTTCATCCACAGATATATCCACTGCAGTCATGAGTTTTGCTCTTGATCGAATGAAGGCTAACAACCTACAGTAGCATCTTTTGGCTACCAACCATGATCTGGCCTTCACAGGAGTCTGTCTGATTGAAGCATAGGCAGTGAAGTATAGAAAAACTAAAAAGCCTCCCAGTGATTTTTTTTTATAAAGTCACTTTGACTTGATGGTGTGTTGGTCATGCAATAAATTCCTGGCAATGTCATTCAAGTAATGTTAGGAAAAAGACGATTTTACCAGCCAAGAGCCGCTACACTAAACAAGTCGGAGCCTTGCGGCTTGCGCATATAGTGTTGGGATGTAGTGATCAACTGGGCCTTGTGTGTAGCTACATGTGCGAGGTTTGTGGCTAGCTAACACATGCTTAGTGGCTAGTAAAGAGAAACGGAGACAATAGTATTATTCCTATACTTGCATGTAATGACATGTCCAGGAATTCCTTGCATGATGAGACGAAACACGAACACACGCAGCGACTTTATAAGCGGTTTTCGCTTTATTCCTATATGTTGTGTTAATTTGTAGCTAACATTGTAGACTATTGCATTTATCTCAAGATTTTTATATGTCTATTTTATCATGTCTATTTTATTATCTTCTACTTCTTTTATTTACTATTGTATTATTGCACAATCAAAGCGGGCATGGCCACCCGCATTTCACTGTATGCCCTGGTATGTATGTGACAAATAAATGTCTTGAATCTCTTGAATCTTGTTTCAGAGCAATGAAAGGGCTAGCTAGTAGCTAGCTAGCTTACTGCTAACATGCATGATGTGTAGGCTAGCAGTAACTAGCAGTGTATAGCTTTGTTACAGTGACGTCCCACCCACTTTTCAACAATCTAATCAAATGCAATGGTATGTCCCGCTTGCCTATCCTGTTTCACACAGAATTTCCTGACGGAAATACATCACAATACGGAAGCTAGATACTCTCAAGATGCCAGTTCAGCTGCACCTTAATAACATTAATTAGGGTTCCATTCCATTCAGGTGTGCCAGAACCATTTCAGAAAGACAATACCAGAAGCCCTGGCTCCAGCCCACTTAAGTTCTGAGCACTCACGGTGAGAATGCTCATCGGGAGCATTGCACGTTGTTGGCATCGCAGGCATTTTTTGGTGCTTTTCTCTCTCTCAGAATCGTGGCGTTAGAGTATAAAGTTTGCTTAAGAGTATCTGTGCACATGCACACTAAATTCAAGATATAGACTGATTCAATTCAATTTTCTACACCAAGTCTATTTTACCCCCTCCAAGCTACATGGGTTCAACTCTAGTGTCTCGTCCCTCTGTTTTAGGTGTGGTCAGGAGGAGTGCACGTTCCTTCACTCCACTTGGCATTGTATCAAGCTGCAAAGTTTCTGGCAGCAGGTCTGTGAGGCTATATCACAAATTCACAATATAACATTTCCGAGAGATCCTGAATTATGCCTTCTTGGTAACTTTACAAACTCCAACCTTACACACAGTCATTCCATCAAGCTTACAGAACTCCTCCTGGTTATTGCCAAAACATTTATTGCAGCAAAGTGGAAGTCAGATTTCCCTTTGCCATTTGGGATGTGGCTCTCAGAGGTGAAGAGCTGTATCCCTCTAGAAAAGGTGACTTATTCACTAAGGGTTGATCATTTCTATAAAATTTGGCAGCATTTTATGGACTATCTAGGTGTTCTCCCACCCGACTTGATTGAATGACCATTTCAATGATCTCTCTATTAGCTCCATTCTGGTAATGTTGTGTTGGGTCATCTTGTATCTCTCAATGTCTCTGGAAGTTTTTATTTATTTATTTATCTTACATTTTTTGGTGTGTTTGTTTACATAATAGGGGCCTTTATCACTTTATCCTACATATTTACAACGGATTTACCGTAGGCGTATATGGTACCCACATATACTTGCTATTATTGTTGTTATTACTGTCCTTTTAACACTTTCAGCGCCACGCTTAGTCCCCATCTCTACCGCTAGATGGCCAGCTTAAAATAGTTTTGTTTGTAGGGCTGTGTGTGTGTTATAGATGTGGAGACAATGGTGTGGCTTTCCAAGATAATCCAGTCTTTTTTCATAGATTGCGAGATAAAACGTGTTATGTGCAATAAGCCACGAAACGTTCTGGTTGATTCCCTGAACCCCCAAATACTCCCAAATCAAAGGTATAATGTACTATGTACCTTCACAAAATCGTTTTAACTCAAAACTGTGATCGTGTTAGCCGAGCATGTTTTACGTCCGGTGAAACACAGAACTGTGATCGTTAGAAAAACACGTTTCAGGCTCGGTAAAATAGACATAGAATATACCTTACCTTAGCCAGAAGGTATTCCAAAAAGAATAATTCCAAGTGATCGCATCGCCATCACGATTACCAGTGTATATGTCTATACACGTTTCGATGGTAAAATACGCTTAGGCAACGGAATTTCGAGGCGATCAATGTGAATCTCTGTTCAAGCAGGAGGAGGAGCCCCTACCAAAAAAAAAAAAAAAAAGGGAAGACGTACCCACGCCAATGCAATTCCAGTTCAGACACAGACGATACTGCCGATCGGCATTGCAATTCCAACTTATACAAACGACCCAGGGACGGCTAGAATGACCCGGATGATGATTTAGAACGGGGATCAGAGGGAAAAGATCAAAGGATCTAAAAACGTAATATTACGTGTTTGGCGCTCAACCGCTGGCGAACAAACACGTAATATTACGTGATTGGCGCAGAAAGTGTTAAATGTCTCAGTATTGTCATTTTTGTATGTTTTGAATATTGGAAAATCAAAATAAAATATTCTAAAAGAGTGTCTGTGTAGGATCCATTTCTTCCTTATACTGAGCCTAGTCAGTTTAAGTTTAAGTTTATTTGCAAAAGGGACGGTGCATATTAATCAACATTAAAAATTTAAATACGCCAGAATTAGCCAGAGGGCTAGATTTCATCTGTAGTCCCTGGCCAAGATGTTAAAAAGGGCATCAACCTAAAGTGATAAAAAAAGGTTATCACACATAACATACATCAAATAGGCCTACATAAAAGTCAGAAAGTGCTCAGCAACGCTCTGAGCGGCTCCGAGCAGAACTGAGCAACCTGTTAAACTTGTGTGTTTTTTTCACTCTGAGCGAAGTTGAGCCACTCAGTTACTTAACTCACCCAATGTGATTAACTACACACCCATGTTTACCCTGCGTTGGCATGTCAAAATGGCCGCTGTGAAAGGGGCCTATTAGCTAAGGAGGCTGTATGCTTGTTTACCTTGCTAACCACGTTTGGACTTTCACACGCAGCTCGCACATTCCAGGACATCACCATATGTTTGCCTTAAAACATACCATCCAGTCAAACTACGATATTGAATACTACTATTAATATTAGAACACGGTGGCATATTTAATGATGGATTTCATTCGATGGACTCTTCACATATTTTGCCTGCATCTCTCCAGCTTGCTCAACACAAAAAGGCCAGAATCCCCAGGGCCAACTGCAGACCTTGCCCTCTAGGGGTGCTAGATTTTTATGATTTGTGTTGTTCCCTTAGGTACAATTTACTTTCTTTATGTATGCACATTATAACGGTTTGTATCAATGCAACAATTATACGTTAACATTTCCCTTGTAAATAGCTAACCACAAATTAATTATATGAATTAATTAACTTATTTACTTATGGGTAAATACATTTACCACCTGGCTACACAAGCATGCCATTGCCTATGCCTAAATGACCCTATCGATGGTTTGGACAGACGCAGCCTATACTGTACAACAGTGGCGTCGCGTGGGTAAAATAACAGGGGAAGCCAAAATAAATTATTAAAAAAAAATTATTAAATATTTTTATTATTATTATTATTATTTTTTTTGTCAAGCAGTCACCATGTACACTACAGTATGGCTCGGCGGCCAGTCAAACTTTCTTAACAGATTGCAGAATGGGTACAATACAGTACGGCTCAATACACACAATTGTATAAGGGGATGCAGACCAGAGAAAGACGTTTGTCTTGTTTACATCAGGGTCCCCCATTTTCAATTCATAGTGACATTTATGACATACAAGACATCATGACATCAAATATACAGTACTGTTACCCATAGATCCTGACAGAGTATATACATATGATGGGGAGGGGACTGTACATTAGGAGGGGGTGGGTGGGTGGGAGAGAAATATACATGGCCGGGAGAGAATATGACTGTCTATTAGACAAACGTGACAAGACAAACGTATTTCTCTGGTCTGCATCCCCTTAACAATTGTGTGTATTGAGCCGTACTGTATTGTACCCATTCTGCAATCTGTTAAATAAAGTTTTCATTCATTCATTCATTCACGTGTCTGTTGCGCGGCGCGCCCATGCAGCCATCAGAGCGCTCCTACTGTAAAATGCGGAAGCAGTCATTTCAGCCTCAGTTTTACTCGTTTATAAAAATGATTTAAAATGTTTATTAGCAACGCCGAGCTTTCAAACCCCGCCGCATCTGTGTGTGAAACCCTAATGGAACGCTGGGTACCTTTGACATTTATATCCGATATATTTTGGACCCACCGCTAGCTTTTAAGCAGTGCTTGATGGTGCACATTAACCTGGCTACTACGGAGGAATAAGTGACTGCGTATTCCAGCCCCTGGCTTGCATTGCAGTCATGAAAGGGTATACAAGCTTGCCTGATAACGTTAGTTAGTCAGTCAGGCTGCTCAGTGCTTACCTGGTCAATAATGTGGTCCTCCTCTTGCCAGATAGATTTGTTAAATCATAATATCCACAGTGGTGTGCTCTGCTGGTCCTCAGTAAATGTCCCGCCGGCGAAAATAAGTTGCTATTAAAGTGCTAAATGTTAGATACACTAATAGAGGATTCAAACGTGCCCGCTCTGTTAATAACATTTTCAATCAATTCCGCGAGGGGATGATGTTCAGACATGTTTGTAGTAGACTACTAGACTGAGTGACGCCAGCCAGTTTTATACTACTAATGGGATGTCACGTTAGGTAGTCAGGTGGAAACGTGAACTTCTGAGTGCCCCGCCTCCAGGGGGGAAAATATGCTGAGTGTTTTCCTCCCAGCTCCGTTTTAAACTTTTAGGGTGTGGCAGTCAGCTCGAATCTGATTGGCTAGGATCGGATTTGGACTCTATAATGCTGGAAGCCTGGAGAAAGAGACCTACCCACTGCCTCTCTCCTATACTAGCTGCAATGAGCACAGTGAGTCTGACAGTGTGTTAGAGGGAGTGAGAAGGAGAAGAGGGAGACATTAAAAAGAAAAAAAAATATATATAACACAGATGCACAGATGAAAAAGAATGTAAACTATATTAAAAAAAAATTATATATATATATATTTTTTTTTCTTCATATTTCATATTTCATATTTGATATGAATTTATAGGGAGGCATGGCTTCCGTTGGCTTCCATAAGGATTCGCCACTGCTGTACAATAAGGTATGCCGACTGGATGTTTGGAAGACTTCAATGTGCAACGGATACTAGTGTCAGACCTGCATGCTGCCTTCATTTTCAGAGCGTTAATATGATCCATCTGTTTATGAAGCCAAGAATATCCAAATCTCTCTCTCTCTCTCTCTCTCTCTCTCTCTCTCTCTCTCTCTCTCTCCCCCCCCATCTCTCACATACACAATCTCTCTCTCTGTCTCTCTCTCTCTCCCCCTATCTCTCTCTCTATCCCTCTCTCTCTCTCTCCCCCTATAATCTCTCTCTCTCTCTCCCCCTATCTCTCTCTCTCTCCCCCCTCTCTCTCTCTCTCTCTCTCTCTCTCTCTCTCTCTCTCTCTCTCTCTCTCTCTCTCTCTCTCTCTCTCCCCCTCTCTCCCCCTCCTCCCCCTCTCCCCACACACACACAGGATAGGAGGAGATGTGCCGGGGCGTGGTTTGGAGCAAAGCGCACGCGAGTCAGCTGCTGGCACGCGCCCCGGGCTGCTGCTCCTGCGGAACCGGGGGTGAGCCGAGGTGACGTCACGTGAGCGCAGCTCGAGCGCAGCAGCAGCAGCAGCAGCAGAAGTTTCTCTACAGTCTGGATCTAGTTGCCGAGAGTGACTCCGCGGCCGCGACCCGCTCCTCTCTTCCCCCAAAAAAATGCAAATCGATTTGCTTGGAACGGAATTTCAGCCAATCATGTAGACTATAGCATTGACCTGAATAACTCGCTCGCTTGGATATTCCGTTTGATTTTTTTTTTTTTTTTTTTTTTTCGGTTTATTATAAGAGAAACCGTTACCTCTGGGGATATAATCGTCGGAGCGACAAGGCGACGATGCTCTGGCCGCTGGGTGCGCACTGGGTCGTGGCTGCTGCGCTCCTCTGTCGGGTGTCGGCGCAGTTCTACTCCAGCGACCAGTGCGACTGGCGGGGAAGGTGAGGAGGAGGAGGAGGATTCATCTGGACAAAACAAGATGGGCCTAAATAACGATTTTTAGATTGAATCTACTACTTTAGGCTATTATAGCCTGGGTAGTGGGTATTTTACTCAGGGTTATGATTATGAACTGAATGGGACGTTGACAGACATGTTTCTTCCATCTACACACCTAAAGAGATGTGTGTGTGTGTGTGTGTGTGTGTGTGTGTGTGTGTGTGTGTGTGTGTGTGTGTGTGTGTGTGTGTGTGTGTGTGTGTACGAGTACTCGCACACACAGCAAGTCTTTGAACCACATGAGTCTGTTGCCCATTAGCCGTCGGGCTCAGAGGCAGTAATCAGACCCAGAAATTATTTAATAGACTTAATTAAAAACCAATGCAGCGGGAGCCGGGAGGGGGGATCCGAAAGTCAGGCAGGCAGGCAGGCATGATGTGGGCAGTTTACACATCAACATTCCCATTCCTAGAGTGAGTGGAGACTAGAGCGGGCTTGGGTGATCTCAAGTTCTCAACAACACACCGATGGCTATAGTTGGAAGAGGTTGTCCAACGATAAATAGACACAATAAAAAAAAAAAAGCCCAACAGACTCCTCGCCAATAATGACTATTTTTTCAACCAGGTTACTGTCAGTGTCACTAGTTGTATCAGATACAATCTAAAATCTCGGGGTCATGAAACCACTCCTGTCATTTTTTCTCTCGTGTAAATAGCCACACATGGCCGCCTTTGATCACTCCCTCTCTGAAGCCCTAGCTGCTCCATAAAAATAAAAGCCCCCACTTCGCACTTATTGGTGCCGTAAAGTTTTACGGCGCCATGACTTCTAACGGCTTAATAATCAGTTTCTGGTGTTGAAGTGCGCACATCGGAGAGATAAGCGGCCACTTTAGTCCCAAGTCTTATCTCTGCAGATACGACAGCTGCGAGAGTTATCACTGAATGTAGCCGCAAAGCAATGTTTATTACTGTACATGGTTGATCAAGTTCACTGTCCTCAGCAGATACCAAGTAGATAGAACTACATTTATTAAGACATGATAACAACCTCTTTTTCTTTTTCCCATCACATCATGCTGCTCCACCCAACCTCCCCTCTCCTGTCTTCTCCCGTTCTCCTCACCTCTCCTCCCATCTTTTCTCCTTTCCTCCATCTTCTGCCCCTGCTCTCCTCCCATCTCCTCTCTTCCTCTCATCTCCTCCCCTCTCTCATCCTTTCCTCTATATTCTGCCCCTGCCCTCCTTCCATCTCCTCTCTTCCTCTCCTCCCCTCTCTTCTCTTGTCCTCTATCTTCTGTCCCTACCCTCCTCCAATCTCATCTCTTCCTCTCTTCTCCTCCCCTCTCTTCTCCTTTCCTCCATCTTCTCCCCCTGCTCTCCTTCCATCTCCTCTCTTCCTCTCCTCCCCTCTCTTCTCCTTTCCTCCATCTTCTCCCCCTGCTCTCCTTCCATCTCCTCTCTTCCTCTCCTCCCCTCTATTCTCCTTTCCTCCATCTTCTCCCCCTGCTCTCCTCCTCTCCTCTCCTCTCCTCCTCTCCTCTCCTCTCCTCTCCTCTCCTCTCCTCTCCTCTCCTCTCCTCTCCTCTCCTCTCCTCTCCTCTCCTCTCCTCTCCTCTCTCTGCAGTGGTCTGAGTCACGAGGGCCATCGTAGAGACGTGGAGCAGATCTACCTTCGCTGTTCGCAGGGCTCTCTGGAGTGGCTTTACCCCACCGGGGCCATCATCGTCAACCTGCGTCCCAACACGGAGCCCTCCTCGGGGGCCACGCCGGCCCTCCACGCCTGCATTAAGCCCCGCCCCGACTCCCAGGTTAGAGAACAAAGTGAAAGTGGGCCATTCTTACGGTTCAGTTGGCTAAGGTGCATAGCTGACGATGTAGGCTACTTGTGATGTTGCAGGTCGCTTCCCTCTCTCCCATATTTCCCATCGCTTTCCAATGTGAATGGTCTAATTAAGGAAATACTAGAGATAGAAATAATCATTTTGAATATTCATTTGACCTAAGGAGGCACAGATAATGATTACCTGGGAACTAATGACATATGATATATGTTAACAAAGCACAGGGACAAATATTATAAATACTTTTGGAATTAGAGGACACCGTGTAGAGAATGGGAATATCAGAGTCAAATGTATAGTTCTTTACTAAATGAGTGTCATTGGGAAGCAAATATTATTATCAGGTCTTGAGACTTGAGTAGCTGATGGCTCATCAACGATTTGTTAGCATATACTGGTAGTTCCTCACTAGTTCCTCTGTACTTAATCGTAACCCGCAACCAATATTTACTAATCATGTTACCCTTACCTCACCTTCTTGATTGAAATGACTTCATTACTAAATCTATAGGTTACTCAATGTTGTATCATCTCATTGCAAATATAACGTTTATTACTGCAGTATCCTATATCCTAGCTCCCAGTACTATATACCTGTATGTCATGTATGTCCCTATGTCATAAATGTCATGATGTCATGTATGTTGTGTATGTCATAAATGTCACTATGAATTGAAAATGGGGGACCCTGACAATTTTTTTTCTCTGGTCTGCATCCCCTTAACAATTGTGTGTATTGAGCCGTACTGTACCCATTCTACAATCTGTTAAATAAAGTTTTCATTCATTCATTCACTC
>NC_140171.1:19050745-19070745 GCF_963971535.1 Notolepis coatsorum
AGCTCCCAGTACTATATACCTGTATGTCATGTATGTCCCTATGTCATAAATGTCATGATGTCATGTATGTTGTGTATAATAATAATAATAGATTGAATTTTAAGAGAGAAGCGCCTTTCTCAGATTCAAGGACGCTGTACAAGGAAAGGATGGAAAAAAATAAAATAAGAAATAAAATTGAAAAAAAATATAATAAAATACATAAAAGATCTGTGTATAGTAACAACAAGAAAAAACAAATAAGATAAGAGATAAAAAAATAAAAAAGGAGGCAAGTTCTGACCAATTGGATGAAGTGGTTGAAATTAACAAACAAACAAACAACAAAACAAAACAAAACAAAACAACGGAATCTGTGGCTTAAAAAAGAAAGTCAGGGGTGTATGTCATAAATGTCACTATGAATTGAAAATGGGGGACCCTGACAAATTTTTTTCTCTGGTCTGCATCCCCTTAACAATTGTGTGTATTGAGCCGTACTGTACCCATTCTACAATCTGTTAAATAAAGTTTTCATTCATTCATTCATTCACTCTCCCAGGGGGCCCAGATCTACCTGGAGAGAGCCGGGGAGCTGCGACTGCTACTGGGGGAGAGGGAGCAGGCCCTGGGCAGGGTGCAGTGCTTCAGCCTGGCAGAGGGGGCGCTCTTCGTGGAGGCCGTGGCCCAGACGGACATCAGCAGGAGGATGACAGCTTTGCAGTATGAGCTGGTGTCCAGCCAGGGGCCCGGGGCCCACATGTACCCGTACCTGCACGCCGGCACCGGTGAGAGAGAGAGAGAGAGAATATTCTATTCTATTCTAACCGTACATCCACACTACTTGCAACCAGTGTTGTGTGCGTTACTCCAAAAAAGTTATTCCGTGTTACTCATTTCAAAATGACTTTGCTTGTTGCGCTCTGGGAGCAGTAATTCGTTATGCCATTCGTTACGTTCCTTCCGTTACACACACCCCCTCGCAAAAAATGGCTTCCTTTCTTACCATCAACGTTTGGTAGCTACAACATAGGCTACCTGGCCTGTGCACCTCTGTGCGGATGATCACGTCAGGGTAGCAACTAGCAACACCTCCAGGAACTTTCAAGAGCTGCGCTGAACTAGATAATTGTTTTCAACAGAGCGCAGCACCTCTGGTGTGAACGCTCCAAAACCGGGAAACACATTTTGTGTGTATATGTAACGGATGGTACCGCGAAGCGCAGTCACGATGGACTTCCGATGTTGTGAAGTGACTGGGGCGAGTAGCGGTGGTGCTATGGGTTAAACTCACTCTCACCCTTAAAAGATACATAGACACGTTACAAAGCAGTGAGTTCACCTCTTGGTATAGCGGTCTGTGCTGTTGCCCGCGGAGTCGGAGACCCGGGTTCGGAACTCCCTCGGGGCATCGAAGTTTAAGGTGACGATGTCACAACCGTTACATATGTACAGGCTATATAATGCATTATTAGCAGGCATTTTAGGTCTAAATGGGTTACCTGAAAAGCAGCAGCTTTCACCCCCTGCAGAAGCTACAAGGCTACGTCAGTGGAGGATTCTACATGTAGGGTGGAGGATTCTACCTGTAGGGTGGAGGATTCTACCTGTAGGGTGGAGGATTCTACCAGTAGGGTGGAGGATGGAGGATTCTACCTGTAGGGTGGAGGATTCTACCTGTAGGGTGGAAGATTCTACCTGTAGGGTGGAAGATTCTACCAGTAGGGTGGAGGATGGAGGATTCTACCTGTAGGGTGGAAGATTCTACCAGTAGGGTGGAGGATTCTACCAGTAGGGTGGAGGATGGAGGATTCTACCTGTAGGGTGGAGGATTCTACCAGTAGGGTGGAGGATGGAGGATTCTACCTGTAGGGTGGAGGATTCTACCTGCCTCCATGAAACACATGCGGCAGCCTGAGAGAAGAAGACGCATCAGATCTGTTTCATCCTTTTACAGCGAGAGACTGTTTTGACATTGGATTCTCTTACAATGAGCACCTAAGCCTTGAGCGCAGTTTGGACAGATTACAGATCAGCAATGATGTTCTTGTCATCTTTGGTCTCGACAGAATCAACGTAATGGAGTAACAAGTTGTTTTTTGATGGCGTTACTAATATTATTACTGAAAATTAGGTAGTAATTCATTACACTACTCGTTACTGGGAAAAAGTTATATTATTACAGTAACGCGTTACTACAATTTACAATTTAGTCATTTAGCTGATGCTTCTATCCAAAGCGACTCACAAATTGTGAACAAGTCAGTAGGAGGGGTACATCTCTGGCAGCTAAGGGTTAGTCGCATTGTTCGTAAAATTGTATCGAACTTGCGTGTTACACTCTGAGTGCATAGTAGTATAGACATATTAGCAAGATAGGAAGTATGATATGATTTCAGATTTTTTTCTTTACCTCTTAACAGGCACCCAGAAAAGTGGCAATCTTTTTAACTTGAACTTGAGGACTGTATACTTTTTTTGCAAAGCTTAGCTTTATACTTATTATAGCACATGCATGAGCCTGGTCTCTTTTGAAAGATAACATTCTGAAGTTACTAATGCAAAAAAGGAAAACCACTTTTAGTGCTAATGCAATAGAGTAACAGAGGTCTGAACTTGAGTTGAAATTGAACTTGTGAACTCACATTTTTCTGTAGTTGTTGGAAGATTCCATATTCCAATATTTCAGCATAGAGGTATAAGTTGGAAGTACAGGTCCAACATTTATAAAAATCTGTTCAGAAATGGGTCTTTGAGAGACGTCAGAGTAAAACCGATGACAAAAAAAAAGCTTTCCAAAATCCATTTCCGCATCCACCGCCATGTGTTCTGAAGTCTGAATCACTTCTGGTTTTCGCTCGTCAACTTTCAGCTAGTTCCCTTACTCCCCCCCCCCCCCCCCCCCCCCCCCCCCACGTGGGGTATCGTTGGAAACATACACTCGTTGGCTACAACGCTGACCAATCATTTTCGCCATCGGCGGATGATTGGCAGTTCTGGAGCGTCTGGAGTCCGGGGGTAGTCATCTGACGCGCAGCGCGCCTGACATATCGTCATGTAACTCGAGAACCGAGGCACGGAATTGGTCGAGTGAGGTGGCATTCGAATGGCAATAAATAGATAGTTCGAACGGTATATATTATGTTCGGGGGAAAATGCAGCGCCGAGCCGCTAGACGCTCGCAAAGTGCTGTGACTTGCGCGCAAGGGCAAAACGGCACATATACGTGCCAGTGCACGCTATGAGGTTAAGTGTGTTTTTAGTCGACGGCCGTGTTTCAGCTGTCCTGACTGTGGTGGGAAGTTTATTCCACCATTGTGGGGCGAGGACCGAGAATAGCCTGCTTTGTTTTGATGACCCCCCCGGAGCTCGGATAGGAGTGAGTGGGTCTGAGGCGGCCAGAAGATGCAGAACGCGCGGGGGGGGGGGGGGGGGGGGGGGTTCTTGAGGGTGTGTGTTAGAGACCATTGACCGGAGGTAGGAGGGAGCCATTCCCCTCGCTGCATGATGTGCCAGGTTGAGGACCTTGAAGAGGATTCGTGCGGCGATGGGGAGCCAGTGCAGCCGTCTGAGAAGTGGGGTGACGTGGGCTGAAGTTACTAGTAGTTACTAGTAATGCGTTACCACCCAACACTGCTTGCAACTCAAGTCCATTCCTCTTCTATGACTTGAGACTAGTGGGACAGCGGCTGCGATTACATAGACATTAATATTCCAACATTATTTGAGAGGCTCAAGTATGTATCTATGAGCTGGTTCTTCATACTGCCACACAGTCTGAACACAGAAATGGTCTTAAACTTGCACACATTTACAAAGTGTGACACAGCGGCAGTGCCTGGAAAAAAGTGAAATAAACGCTCGTTATATTTTCTAACGTTAGTCCGTTTGCACTGTTGATGGAAACGGCTGGATTGGCTCGTTATCATTTTGTTTGTAATTTATACTCGAGCCAGGTGTTGTGCGTTGAGGGCGGGGGGTTGTGTAAGCAAACGCGGAAGACAGGCCGACAGACAAGTCAGTGAGGAGGAAGGATTAAGACCTGCAGTCACATTAAACCCGTGACACACATGACACCGACCTTCTGTTCTCTGACGCTGGGGCTGAGGCCAAGGGAGGGAGGAAGGGAGGGGGCACCAGGGAAGGGCCTGGCTTTAAAATAAACTCCAATTCAAAGTACAAAATACCACAAGCAAGTGATTTTCCAATTTGCACGCTTTGAAGAGAATCTACCTCCCGACTCGATTCGTAAGAAAGTGAACTGAAGCGCATGGAGCCACGGAGACTCTCTTCCTCATCCTCTCTTCCTCACCCTCTCTTTATCACCCTCTCTTTCTCACCCTCTCTTTCTCATCCTCTATTTCGCACCCTCTCTTTCTCATCATCTCTTTCTCACCCTCTCTTTCTCATCCTCTCTTTCTCACCCTCTCTTTCTCACCCTCTCTTTCTCATCCTCTCTTTTTCACCCTCTCTTTCTCATCCTCTCTTTCTCACCCTCTCTTTCTCATCCTCTCTTTCTCACTCTCTCTCTCTCACCTTCTCTTCTCACTCTCTTTCTCACCCTCTCTTTCTCTCTCTCTCCCACCTTCTCGTTCTCACTCATGTTCTCACCCTCCCTCTCTCGCCCTCTCTTTCTCACTCTCTTTCTCATCCTCTCTTCTTCATCCTCTCTTTCTCATCCTCTCTGTCTCACCCTCTATTTCTCATCCTCTTTCTCATCCTCTCTTCTTCATCCTCTCTTTCTCATCCTCTTTCTCATCCTCTCTTTCTCATCTTTCTCACCCTCTATTTTTTTCTCCACTTTTTCTCCCCATTTTCTATTTTTCTCCCGTCCCAATTTCGTATTATCAAATTCTTCCCTCCCCTGTCTTGAACGTTGCTAGACTATGCCTCCCACTGGTCGGTTGTAGTGAGGACAGAAGCCTTGCATCACGTGTCCCCTCCGGTTCACGAGGAGGCAGCCTGTCACATCTTTTCACCGCAGCAGCTCGAACTCTCAGTGGCGAGGAGTAACGTGTGGGAGGCTCACGCTGCCCTTGCTACTTCCTGCTTCCGCCGCACCGGCGTCACCAAACGGACCTGTAGGAGTCGCTGTCCACAACGTCCAATCCCCACCCACCGGCTTTCCCACCCTCTAACACTTGCCAATTGTGTTAGTATGAACAACCGGTCAGCCGATAGCAACGCCGAGAGCTGGGCTCGAACCCAGCATCTCCTGCGTTAGTGGCGAGAAGCCTTGCCCACTGCGCAAATCAGCCGCGCCTCACCCTCTATTTCTCACTCTCTTTCTCATCCTCTCTTCTTCATCTTCTCTTTCTCATCCTCTTTCTAACCTTCTCTCTCACCTTCTCTTTCTCGCTCTCTCTTTCTCACCCTCTCTTTCTTGCTCTCTTTCTCACCCTCTCTTTCTCACCCTCTTTCTCATTCTCTCTTTCTCACCCTCTCTTTCTCACCCTCTCTTTCTCACCCTGTCTTTCGCCCTCTCTTGCTCACCCTCTCTTTCTCACCCTCTCTTTCTCACCCTCTCTTGCTCACCCTCTCTTGCTCACCCTCTCTTTCTCACCCTCTCTTTCTCACCCTGTCTTTCGCCCTCTCTTGCTCTCACCCTCTCTTTCTCACCCTCTCTTTCTCACCCTCTCTTTCTCACCCTCTCTTTCTCATCCTCTCTTTCTCACCCTTTCTTTCTCACCCTCTCTTGCTCACCCTCTCTTTCTCACCCTCTCTTTCTCACCCTCTCTTTCTCACCCTCTCTCTCTCACCCTCTCTTGCTCACCCTCTCTTTCTCACCCTCTCTTTCTCACCCTCTCTTGCTCACCCTCTCTTGCTCACCCTCTCTTTCTCACCCTGTCTTTCGCCCTCTCTTTCTCATCCTCTATTGCTCACCCTCTCTTACTCACCCTCTCTTTCTCACCCTCTCTTTCTCACCCTCACATCGTCTCACTCTCTGCTCCTCTGCCCGCCGCTCCCACACTCCCTCCTCCGTCAGACATATGAAAACAAGCAGGCCAATCAAAGGGTCAAGTCGGGGTCAAGCCCGAGGGTCAACCAATCAGCGCCCCAGCTGTCAATCAAATCCCCCCCGCGCGAGCGCGCCCCTCCAGAGCAGGGTATTGTGGGTAGCCCACCCGTGTGAGTAAAGGCAGGATGGTTGCAGAAGGGAGGGAGGGAGGGCTGGTGGGTGGAGGAGAGGAGACACGCGATTGGTCGATCATAAGAGGGAAGAGAGAAGAGAGCGAGAGGTCTGTCTGTGTCTGGCAGTTTAATAGCTGTTTTTATAGCCGTCGGGGTCAAGGTTCAACCTCTGATTACCTTTCCCACCACACCTGTTGTCTTCATTCCTTCTTCTCTCTCTCTCTCTCTCTCTCTCTCTCTCTCTCTCTCTCTCTCTCTCTCTCTCTCTCTCTCTCTCTCTCTCTCTCTCTCTCTCTCTCTCTCTCACACACACACACACAGCACAGGAATGGGTTGAGGTTGAAACAGGAGGGAAAATGATCCTGAACGACTTCTACTCACTACTCTTTTGATCATTGTTACTACAGTGTTGCCGCACGTATCAATGAGGATATGATCTTATCTGTCCGTGCGTTTCTTCCTCAGCTCCCTGCAAACCGTGTTCAGATGAGGAGGTCCTCATGGCCGTGTGTACCAGCGACTTTGGTAAATGCACACACACTCACGTACGCACACAGACACACACATACACGTACGTACACACACACACACACACGTACGTACGCACGCACACACACACACACACACACACACACACACACACACACACACACACACACACACACACACACACACACACACACACACACACACACACACACACACACACACACACACACACCAATCTATAGCTTAGTACAACTACAGTATATGTATACACAGTATTAATTAGTGCAGCCAGTTTTGAAAAAAATGCAGCAAACATTTCTATTTATGTACTATTTCCGTGTGTGCTTCCTTCTCAGAATCAGAATCAGAAAGTTCTTTATTCCCAAGTAGTTTGCATACAAGGAATTAGTCTTGGTCATTAACCTCTTAAGCCTGATTTATTTATTTCACGTCATAAATAGATCAATACAGTCCGTATTAAGTAATGTTGCGTTTCCTTTTCAAATGTAGCCAAGAGTAAAGACCCTAACCCTATCAAAACAGCAGTCAAAGTGTATATTTCATCATTGTGTACCAATGATTTTAAGTGTTATTAGCGAAATATGAGCTTATAAAAATCTCTGCGCATTGCACTGGAAAACTGTCAATTTAGACGCGAGAAGAAGTTATTGCCATAAAATACAATGTATATTGTTTCTTTACCTTTCTGTGAACGTCTAGAAAAAAACGTGTCACAATCCGGGCAAAAATGGCAGCGCTATGGACATTATACAAAAGTAACTGTAATTAGTAACTGTAGATTTATATTTCATTCATGGTCTTTGCTGCCCTGTACCCTGTACTGGTGGTACTAAATTCAGATTTAACTCTGATTCGGCCTGATCCATAGATGTATGACTTGGCCATAATAAGGTAATTTATAGGCCTGATATTCTATATTCATATTTCAAATTACATGTGTCTGGATGGCAAAATGCAGTACTGTACACTACAAAAAACCCTGTAAATCATCTGCCCTTTGTTAATTTGCTTAGATTCTTAGTACACTTGATCTCAAGAAGGTGCTGAATGAGCTCAGTGGCAATTTCTCACGTCTGGTCAATGTTAGCACGGTGTTATTCACCGTCAAAGATGAAAAAAATAAACTAGTAGTAACAGACACAATATTTCTGACACTGGGAATACAGACCTTAGATGTCCTTAGATACCAAGAACATGCAAATGGACCTTGTAGAAATGGAGCAATACTCAATTACTTGGGTATGTAGGTTATGGTATAGAATAAAATAAAATGTAGAATAAAATAAAAGGTAAAATAAAATGGAATATATAAACTAAATTGAAATAAAAGTACAATATAATAGAATAGAATAATAAAATAAACTCTTTCTCTTCTCTTTCTCTCGCTCCCTCACCAGCGGGTCGAGGCGTCATCCAAGGTGTAGTACAGTCCTCTTCCTCCTCCTCCTCATCATCATCATCAGACGTCGACGACCACTCCTCTGCGGCGGTGGCGCTGAGCCGACTGTTCCGTCAGAAGAGTGGGGTGTTTGTTTGGGGCGGAGTGAGAGGGCGGACCTGGAACGGACGCATCAACGTGCCGCGGCTATGCGGTGTGCAGCCGGGGGAAGGCGAGTACCTGCTGATGGGCTCGGTGCGGTTCGGCGAGGCCTGGCTGGGCTGCGCGCCGCGCTACAAGGACTTCCTGAAGCTCTACCAAACGGCACAGGAAGCAGCCACGAACCCTTGCCACATAGACATGGACTGAGACGTCGCCGCGTCACTGCTCGACCCTGTCGCACTGCTCAACCCTGTCACACTGCTCAACCCTGTCACACTGCCGGATCCTGTCACACTGCTCAACCCTGTCACACTGCCGGATCCTGTCACACTGCTCAACCCTGTCACACTTCTCAACCCTGTCACACTGCTCAACTCTGTCGCACTTCTCAACCCTGTCACACTGCTCAACCCTGTCGCACTTCTCAACCCTGTCACACTGCCGATCCTGTCACACTGCTCAACCCTGTCACACTGCTCAACCCTGTCACACTGCTCAACCCTGTCGCACTTCTCAACCCTGTCACACTGCCCGGTCCTGTCACACTGCTCAACCCTGTCACACTGCCTGATTCTTTCACACTGCTCAACCCTGTCACACTGCCCGGTCCTGTCACACTGCTCAACCCTGTCACACTGCTCAACCCTGTCACACTGCCCGGTCCTGTCACACTGCTCAACCCTGTCACACTGCTCAACCCTGTCACACTGCCCAGTCCTGTCACACTGCTCAACCCTGTCGCACTTCTCAACCCTGTCACACTGCCGATCCTGTCACACTGCTCAACCCTGTCACACTGCTCAACCCTGTCACACTGCTCAACCCTGTCGCACTTCTCAACCCTGTCACACTGCCCGGTCCTGTCACACTGCTCAACCCTGTCACACTGCCCGATTCTTTCACACTGCTCAACCCTGTCACACTGCCCGGTCCTGTCACACTGCTCAACCCTGTCACACTGCTCAACCCTGTCACACTGCCCGGTCCTGTCACACTGCTCAACCCTGTCACACTGCTCAACCCTGTCACACTGCCCGGTCCTGTCACACTGCTCAACCCTGTCACACTGCTCAACCCTGTCGCACTTCTCCACCCTGTCACACTGCTCCACCCTGTCACACCACCCAATCCTGTCACAATGCTCAAGCCTGTCACATTGCTCAACCCTGATCGGGCACATTGACACTCTAAACCAATCATGTTACTGGATAGTGGGAGGTGGATCACTTCTCGACAAATCAGTGAAGGAAATACGGAGAAGGCCAGGTTGAATATTGGAGGCCAACATGGATAAACGTTAAGCCAATCAGAGGGACAGGATGGGTTATGGAGTTGAGCTCTGGGATTTGTCTGCCAGCTGCTTTGGCAGACTCTCTGTCCGGCCATGTTCTGCTGGCCACGCCTCCTGACGGCTGACTGAAGCTCTTATTGTCGCCTAGCAGCAGAATACAGTTGGAATATTTACACTTTTGGAGAAACCAATGTCCTTCCTACAATCTACTGGTCTTAGAAGTACTTGTTTTTATTTTGAGAGAGTTTGGTGAGTGAGTGAGTGAGTGAGTGAGTGAGGTGAGTGAGTGAGTGAGTGAGTGAGTGAGTGAGTGAGTGAGTGAGTGAGTGAGTGAGTGAGTGAGTGAGTGAGTGAGTGAGTGAGTGAGTGAGTGAGTGAGTGAGTGAGTGAGTGAGAGAGAGAGTGAGTGAGTTAATATTGTGTGTTTGTGTGTGCGTCAGATATTTCTGTGATCATTCTCGAAATGGAAGATTGCTTTGTAAAAAGCTTTATGTACAGTATAGAAGTTGTATCTTCTGACAGAAGTGTACAGTATGCAGCTCTGTGAGTGCGTGTGTTTGTGTGAGAGAGAGAGATAATATGTGTGTTTTTGTGTGAATGTGTGTGTGAGTGAGTGACTGTGAGTGTCTGAATATTTGCAGATAATAAAAAGCTGTTCTGAAGACTGTTTTTTTGTACACTCACTTACACACACCCTCTCTCTCTCTCTCTCTCTTACTCTCTTTTCTTAAGATAAAAAAAAAAATCAATATTTGTGTTACCAAAGGAAAGCATAGAAAAAAGGAAAGAAGTATATGACATCTGGTAATAATAATGAAAGTAAACATATGATTATTATGATATCATTACGATAACCTGCCAATGCTCGCTCTCTTTCTCTCTCTCTCTCTCTCTCTCTCTCTCTCTCTCTCTCTCTCTCTCTCTCTCTGCAGATGTCATATATAACATGTGGGTGGGGTAGTAAGAGAATGGATGTGTACAGTACATACGCATATCTCATAGAGGGGAACCAATGAGCAGACAACGGCGACAGCGAGGAGGAGTGCAACAAGATGGAGGCTACCCCTGATAGAAAAGAAATAGGTCAGACCCTCCACGTTAGTGACTTTCGACTATATGGGTCGACTACTGCCGGTGTGTTGTGTAACGTTTAATTAGACAGCAGCGACGCTGGAGATGGTGAGACAGGGATAGAGGCTTCGTGGTGAAGCTCTTTCTTTAAACATTGGTTACCACTTCTGGGAGAAAATGTGTGCGCAGTGGGTGAAAGTGAAAGAGTAGGTGAAACACTTGGAAAGCATGACCTTACGGTTCTACTGTGACTTGTTTACAAGATCCAGTAATAAAACACAGATTCATAACATTTCTCACATATCAACACGCGGCAACGTCTGTCTCCCCCCCAACATGGAGGGAAAACGGGCATTCCAAACATTCCCCGAAAAGCCCCTATAGGCCGCTACTGGCCGTCATTGATGGCGTTCAAGCACAATGAGTTTATTTTACCAACACTTGCTTGGCTTCCGTCATCTCTTCCCCCGCGGTGGCCGACCGCACTCACCGTCTCAGTGTTTATAGACTTCAGCAAACGCGTGTGGATGGATGTCAGCGGGTGACTCCCAGCAGCTCCTCGCCGGTCTTCTGTAAATGCAGTGCATCATGACATGTATGCATGTACACATGTCACGATTGATTTCCTTCATGCTCTGCGGGTCCTCCTGCAGAGCGAGACAACAACAGCCCTTGTGGTGGAGAACCGTTAAGGAATCCCTGCTCTGTGGTCTATGTTGTGAGCTGGGTGCGGTTATCCTCTCAGAGAGACGGTGGACTCCCAGTGTTCTGTGTCTGGTGGACAGTGAGGACAGTGAGGATGCCTCTGTGTGACGGTCCACAATTACTGGTACTATCTTAGTACGTCGTCTCCGCGGACACATTATTGTCATTTGGTTCAGCTAACACTCAGGACTGCCCGGGCCGGTTGAAGCCTTTCTCCAACGCGTTCGTGTTTCCGCGTCTCTGATTGGCCAGGTCATGTGACATGCACGCCCAATCGTGGGACCGCACGTTTTTACACTGGTTAAGCTTAGGCGCTCTTTCGAAGTTGGTTACGGTTAGAGTTTGTCTTAGAGCATGGCGATAGAACGCCTGCCCTGATTCCAAACTCTAACCTTAACCAACTTCGAAAGAGTCGCCTAAGCTTAACCAGTGATAAACTAGGCGCTAGGTACTGTAGTTTGCAGGCTGTTCGACCCGTAAATAGGCGCAGAACTTGCCGTCCCACGATTGGCGCACATGTCGCATGACCTGGCCAATCGGAGCGCAAAACGGGAACCCGGAAACACGGACGCGTTGGAGAAAAGCTACACGGGCCTTGTTCGGTCACATGGTGTGTGTGTGTGTGTATGTACCTTGTTTATGTGACAAATCTGGACAATTTCAAGACTCTACGCTCACAAAATCAGGACACTGTGGAGGAAAAATTCGCCGAAGCAAGGATATACTCAGTCAAATAGACTTAGTTATCACAGATTTATCAACTCAAACCAGAGTATCAAAATACAAGTTAGTCAAGACTCAAGAGTTATGCTGGATGATGCCACGAGGACACAGGCCTAGTATCGCCAATAGAGCTCCTGATAACCAGTGTCGAACACATCTTATACACATGGTAGAAGGGGCGGGGTCCGGTGCTGTAGGTACATACAGCATACATATGTAGCAGCCTGAATATTCTACAAAGTATTCAGTAGTGCTAACTAACTGTTATTTTCCCTGTGTGTGTATAACGTGTGATTTACAGTGTTCCTTTGGATAGACTGACAGTGTTCCTTTGGATAGACTAACAGTCTAACGACGAGGTGAGGTGCTACTCTTTTCCAGCTGCAGTATGGATTACTAACAATAACATTGAGCCTTTGTTTCCCTTTCTGGAGCGGTCTTTGCGTGGGACCGGTGGAGGTTGCCAGCAGGGGGCGGAGTGCAGTGGTGGCAGGCGGAGCGGGGGAGAGAAGCAAGCAACGAGGAAGAGGGAATCACCTGGAGGTGAGGGGAACAGGAAGCTCTCTTCGACATTGGACTTGGCCGTGAACGGTCGCAGCCACAGCGGGAGGTGCTTTGGAATAGCCCTGTTGAAGAAGTCAGTGGAGGGGAGCCCCGCCGGAGCGAGCGACGGGTGATGAGACATACTTGCTAGTGACGGGTTATCCTAGAAGTATCCGTGATAGTGTGTGAGTAAGAGAAACCGAACCCAAGGACTAACGTCTAAGCTAACGAGACTAACGTCTAACGTTATCGGGTTATAGTAGTTACTGTGTGCGGTATATTAGCATGCCGCTAACGGCTCCGTCTGACTTGAGTAGACTACCGGGCGCGAGGCGCTGAAGAGACCGGTGGTGTAGCCAGCCACGTTGCGTTAACAGTATAACCGAATAGCAAGAGGGTGCGCCGAGACCCAAAGCTTAGCTGTGTTTAAGGTAGCACCAAGTATTAGCTCGCACGACGGAAGCAAGCCAGCAACAGCAGCGGTGGACGGTGCCCAGACGGTACAGAGGACGCCTCTTCCCACCAGCAGAGGACGCCATACAGCACGCTCTGCCCGCTACCCACTGCCTGCTGTTCGTCCAACCTGCTGGCTGTGCTCGCGGATTGCCGACGCTATCTTGTCATCCGGACTAGCGGTGACAAGAGTGGGTCCGCCATCTTGGCTAAGTACTAACAGTACCACGTGTGTATCAACAGCAACGTCCATTGAAGTGAACGCTAATCACCAGTGTCTAAGGGGTACCCCAAACAATTTAAGCCGGCTTAGGTTAGGTTTTCTTTGATAACGTGGGCCCACATTTATTGGTTATTTTTGTTATTGATTTATTGACTGTTTGATTCTGAGACTCCCAAAGTGTTTACGTTCTATGCCTGGGTTCCCCCAGTACAAGCGGGGTGGTTTAATGTATTGAGCACTCGGTGCCTATGGTGGGAAGAGCTTCCCCTACATTGGTTACAAGAGCACCCGGTGCCATATGCGTAGACATTAACTTTGTAATGTATAATCTGCCCAGGCTTCACTAAACATAGTTTTAATTGGGATCATTGTGTGTGTCTCTTTCTTTGAGTTCCATTTGCTATTCTATTCTCTGGGTAAATATTGTGACGGCATAATTATTTAACCCTTACACCCCATTTACAGAATAGCATTTGAAGGGTCTATACAGGTGGTCAAGGAAGGGTACTGCTTAAAGGGAAGCCCAATAATACTATTGAACTGACAGTCACTGGGTGTGGGAGGGCTGTCGGAGGTACTGAGGGAGTGAGGGTGTGTGGGGAGCTACTGCTGACCGCCTTGGAAGGCGAGGGAGACCAGAGTACCAGTCCCCAGGTTAGTAATTCCTGGGCCCCATCCACTCCAGCTGCAAGCCCTCCAGTACGACGTTCCGGGCCAAAGACAAGGGTACTTATAGGTCCAATACTATAGTATCCTACTACCCAGTGTCTGTGTACTACTACTCCCACAAGCAGGGATAATCCACCCTTCTACACATACATACACCGTGAGTTGTGAGACATCTGGCTTCGTGATGGGGGGGGGGGGGGGGGGGGGGAAGGTTGGGGTCTAGGTGTTCACATGGGGGCCGGAAGGGGGGATGGTAAAGGTAGACAATGGGGAAGTGTATTGAGGGGGGGAAGCCAGAGGGCCTTTTACCACAATAAGCTACCTTTAATGAGGACATTTTGACGTCCTGATTTTGTATGTAAGTCTATGTAATGCCCCCATATTTCACGTAAACAAACGTGTGTGTGTGCGTGCGTGCGTGCGTGCGTGTTGGTGTGTGCGTGTGTGCATGTGTGTTGAGAGAGAGAAATGAGGCAATGAGTCTGTTTTATTTTCCGACATCGCCAGCCAAGAGGCGGATTCAACAGCCAAGGTCTACCCCCTGAGTTTTTAAAAGCACTCAAAAGAGAAAGAGTGCTTGTGTGTGTGTGAGAGAGAGTGTGCTTGTGTGTGTGAGAGAGAAAGAGAGTGTGCTTGTGTGTGTGAGAGAGAAAGAGAGTGTGCTTGTGTGTGTGAGAGAGAAAGAGAGTGTGCTTGTGTGTGTGAGAGAGAAAGATTGTGTGTGTGTGTGAGAGAAAGAGTGTCAATCGATACATTAAATGCGTTAATGGTATGATTTGCTTTTACACACAATATAAAAACATATGTTACACACATACACATACGTAGGTAGGTAGACACTTTTGGAAAAACCAATGTCCTTCCTACAATCTACTGGTACTTGTTTTTATTTTGAGAGTGTTTGAAGAGTGTGTGAGTGAGTGTGTGAGTGAGTGAGTGAGTGAGTGAGTGAGGGAGTGAGGGAGTAGGTTGTGTGTGCATCGGATATTTGCGTCATCCTTCTCGAAATGGAAGATTGCTTTGTAAAAAGCTTTATGTACAGTTTAAGACGTCGTATGTTCTGACAGACGTGTACAGCATGAGAGATAGAAGAAGCATTCAAGGAATACAACTTGGATGAATAACTATCAGCTGTCAGTGATCGTACGGTTGCATGAATGGACGGACGGACGGATGGATGGGCAGAGTTGCCTGAACAGTCGTGGTTTGATGGATGGAGAGATGAAAGGAGAGAGGGATGAGCAGATGACCTCAGAGGGTCTCTGTGTACCTCTCTGTCAGCGGGGGGCATGACGCTTTCACTCCTTT
This sequence comes from Notolepis coatsorum, assembly GCF_963971535.1. Classification (NCBI taxonomy): domain Eukaryota; kingdom Metazoa; phylum Chordata; class Actinopteri; order Aulopiformes; family Paralepididae; genus Notolepis; species Notolepis coatsorum. Next base: position 19,065,893 of record NC_140171.1, read on the forward strand.
CCTCAGGAAGAACAAGAATGGTCGGAATGTCCCCCCCCCTGCAAAACGCACACACGCACGTACGCACACGCACACACACGCACACACACACACACACACACACACACACACACACACACACACACACACACACACACACACAGCGTACACATCTAACGTTACTTGCATTTGCAGAGACAAAGCACATGTCACATGTCTATGATGAAATCATTTTGTATGACACCGTGGCTGTTGAAAAAGTGAAAGCTGGCAAAAGAAAAAGCTAAAGATTTCATATTTTCCTACTGATCCCTGTTATACTATTGAAATAACACGCTGCAAAATAAATCGTACACTGTGTCTTAAAATGATATTATTTCAGACACAAAAGGATCCGTCCATGGGATGAGACATGGAGTTGTACAGACGGAGACAGATAGATAGATACCTGCTGAGTCACCTGACCTGCCACCTACGCTTGAAGCCTTTTTACAACGCATCCGCGTTTCCGGGTTCCCGTTTTGCGCTCTGATTGGCCAGGTCATGTGACATGAGCGCCAATCGTGGGACGGCATGTTTCTACACTGGTTAAGCTTAGGCACTCTTCGAAGTTGGTTAAGGTTAGAGTTTGTCTTAGAGCGTGACGGCAAGTTATTTCGCCGGTTAAGCTTAGGCACTCTTTCGAAGTTGGTTAAGGTTAGAGTTTGTCTTAGAGCATGGCGATAGAATGCCAGGTAGTTTGCAGGCTGTTCGACGCGGAAATGGGCAAACACACTATTGGGCGCACATGTCACATGACCTGGCCAATCAGAGCGCCGGAAACGCGGATGCGTTGTAAAAAGGCTGAGTCATCTGACCTGCCCCCTACCTGCGTTGAGCTGTGGTGGAGCTCTATGGAGAAACCATGACACCCCTCTGACTAAAAGTACAATGGAGCTCTATGGAGAAACCATGACACTCCTCTGACTAAAAGTACAATGGAGCTCTATGGAGAAACCATGACACCCCTCTGACTAAAAGTACAATGGAGCTCTATGGAGAAACCATGACACTCCTCTGACTAAAAGTACAATGGAGCTCTATGGAGAAACCATGACACCCCTCTGACTAAAAGTACAATGGAGCTCTATGGAGAAACCATGGCACTCCTCTGACTAAAAGTACAATGGAGCTCTATGGAGAAACCATGACACTCCTCTGACTAAAAGTACAATGGAGCTCTATGGAGAAACCATGACACCCCTCTGACTAAAAGTATAATGGAGCTCTATGGAGAAACCATGACACTCCTCTCACTAAAAGTATAATGGAGCTCTATGGAGAAACCATGACACTCCTCTGACTAAAAGTATAATGGAGCTCTCCTGACTAAAAGTAGTTACCAACTAAAAAGCTTTAGCTTTAGCTTGGATTGATTGATTAGTTCAATTAAATGCAAATATATTTCGATAGGACTTGCCGTGATACTCCCACTCGCAGTATAATCAGCACCTACACGATGTAAAGTGTCTGGCTGTGTGACGTTAACTTGTTAGTAGGGCTGTCAAAATTAATTAAATGAACATTTGTATTTCACAGGAGAGAAACTGTATTCAAAGAAAGCTAGTAAAATAGTCTTTGAATCTAAATATACTTTCTTTGTGTTGATTTTACATAAATTCCATGATTTTAAGTAAATATCTGTTACAAGCTTCGGTCTTAAATAGAAAAATGCTATTTTTAATCTAGATTAATTACAGAAAATTGTGAGATTAATTAGTAAAAAAAAAATTTATCTATTGACAGCACTACTTGTTAGCATTAAAGAATTGCCACCGGGATAGCTTAGCTTAGCAAAAAGCTACTCAGACGTTGTCGCTGTTGGGATTTCGCACACACCCATTTATTATCAAAACATAGTGTTAGGCTTATGATCGTACGATGCCTGGTCATACGGCTTTATATTCTCCCAATATACTTAATTTTTTTTATCTACTTTTTCTCCTTTCTTTTGTATTTTTCTCCCATCCCAATTTAGTCGTTATGCCAATTCCCCCCTCCCCTTCCTGGTCATTGCGCGCATTTGCCCCCCCCCCCACTTGCCGGGTCTAGGGAGGGTTGATAGATACTATCACATGTCCCCTCCGCTACATGCGGAGTCAGCCAGCCGCTTCTTTTCACCTGACAGCGAGGACTCTCACTGGGGGAGCGTAACGCCGCGTGGGAGGCTCACACCACTTCCCCCAGTTCCCTCCCTCGCTGAGCAGGCGCCGCGACCGACCTGTAAGAGTCGCTGTTTTACAACGACCAGGATACACACCCCGCCGGCTTCCCACCTGCTAACACTGCCAATTGTGTTAGTATGGACGACCGACCAAGCCGGAGGTACCGCTGACAGCTGGATTCGATACCAGTGTCTCTGCGGTGGTAGGCAGGCGCTTAGTCCGCTGCGCTACCCAGCCGCCTTTCTCCCAATATACTTGATCTCTAGATCAACATATATTTACAGTAACTGGCCAACTTAACGCTGTGCCAGACAGCAGGTAGACAGGAAGTTAAATCAAATGAAACCTATTGCTACATCAAGTACAAACAAGGAGCGCCACTTAGTGACCAAAACATGGCACTGCAACTAAATAATAACACAAAAATAGAGTCTGGCGGTAAAAGAGCAGCAGTTCACTCGCCGGGATCGGCGACAACAGAGCGCTGGCCTCCACAGAGCGCTGGCCTCCACAGAGCGCTGGCCTCCACAGAGCGCTGGTCTCCACAGAGCGCTGGCCTCCACAGAGCGCTGGCCTCCACAGAGCGCTGGCCTCCACAGAGCGCTGACCTCCACAGAGCGCCGGCCTCCACAGAGCGCTGGCCTCCACAGAGCGCCCCGCCTCCACAGAGCGCTGGCCTCCACAGAGCGCTGGCCTCCACAGAGCGCTGGCCTCCACAGAGCGCTGGCCTCCACAGAGCGCTGGCCTCCACAGAGCGCTGGCCTCCACAGAGCGCTGGCCTCCACAGAGCGCTGGTCTCCACAGAGCGCTGGCCTCCACAGAGAGCGCTGGCCTCCACAGAGCGCTGGCCTCCACAGAGAGCGCTGGCCTCCACAGAGAGCTGGCCTCCACAGAGCGCCCCGCCTCCACAGAGCGCCCCGCCTCCACAGAGCGCTGGCCTCCACAGAGCGCTGGCCTCCACAGAGCGCTGGCCTCCACAGAGCGCTGGCCTCCACAGAGCGCTGGCCTCCACAGAGCGCTGGCCTCCACAGAGCGCTGGCCTCCACAGAGCGCTGGTCTCCACAGAGCGCTGGCCTCCACAGAGAGCTGGCCTCCACAGAGCGCTGGCCTCCACAGAGCGCTGGCCTCCACAGAGCGCCCCGCCTCCACAGAGCGCTGGCCTCCACAGAGCGCTGGCCTCCACAGAGCGCTGGTCTCCACAGAGCGCTGGCCTCCACAGAGCGCTGGCCTCCACAGAGCGCTGGCCTCCACAGAGCGCTGGCCTCCACAGAGCGCTGGCCTCCACAGAGCGCTGGCCTCCACAGAGCGCTGGCCTCCACAGAGCGCCGGCCTCCACAGAGCGCTGACCTCCACAGAGCGCTGGTCTCCACAGAGCGCTGGCCTCCACAGAGCGCCGGCCTCCACAGAGCGCTGGCCTCCACAGAGCGCTGGCCTCCACAGAGAGCTGGCCTCCACAGAGCGCTGGCCTCCACAGAGCGCTGGCCTCCACAGAGCGCCGGCCTCCACAGAGAGCTGGCCTCCACAGAGCGCTGACCTCCACAGAGCGCTGGCCTCCACAGAGCGCTGGTCTCCACAGAGCGCTGACCTCCACAGAGCGCTGGCCTCCACAGAGCGCCGGCCTCCACAGAGAGCGCTGGCCTCCACAGAGCGCTGGCCTCCACAGAGCGCTGGCCTCCACAGAGCGCCCCGCCTCCACAGAGCGCTGGCCTCCACAGAGCGCCGGCCTCCACAGAGCGCTGGCCTCCACAGAGCGCCCCGCCTCCACAGAGCGCTGGCCTCCACAGAGCGCTGGCCTCCACAGAGCGCCGGCCTCCACAGAGCGCTGACCTCCACAGAGCGCTGGCCTCCACAGAGCGCTGACCTCCACAGAGCGCTGGCCTCCACAGAGCGCTGGCCTCCACAGAGAGCTGGCCTCCACAGAGCGCTGGCCTCCACAGAGCGCTGGCCTCCACAGAGCGCTGGCCTCCACAGAGCGCTGGTCTCCACAGAGCGCCGGCCTCCACAGAGCGCTGGCCTCCACAGAGCGCTGGTCTCCACAGAGCGCCGGCCTCCACAGAGCGCCGGCCTCCACAGAGCGCTGGCCTCCACAGAGCGCTGGCCTCCACAGAGCGCTGGCCTCCACAGACTTCACACGAGCAGCGCTGCCAACTTCAACACACAGGATTATTTGACTTGTTTTGATACTCGGTTCGCTTGAAGGATTTCCTCAAAACAAAACACCAAAAGAACTGAAGAGTGTGTGGTTTTATTATCGAGACGTTGTCGTTTGTGTCGATAAGTTCCTTGAAACGAGCTTAAGTTGTATTAGAACTGAACAGGAAGTGAAGTAATCCCGCAGATTTTGTGTTTTGAAGTTTTTACGATTTTAAGACTCTTCTACATGATTACATTACTGGATGGAGATGAGCAGTCAGCATATTGTGAACTTGAAGAATATTTTTTATGTCTCACAATGTTTTCGGCCAGACAGCCTCGACCCTTGGCGTGTGATTGTGTGTGTATTATGCGTGTGTGTGTCTGTGATCCGGTCCGTGTTGTGGCTTGGTACCGTATGTGATTGTGTGTGTGCATGCGTGCGTGTGTCTGTGATGTTGTGGCTTGGCGTGCGATTGTGTGTGTGCATGCATGCGTGTGTCTGTTAGGGTTGGGCGGTATGACGGTATTACGGTA
>NC_140171.1:19075745-19088245 GCF_963971535.1 Notolepis coatsorum
CTCAGCGGCGAGGGTCTGCGTGGGAGGGACACGCCGCCCCCGCTGCTTTCTGATTCTGCTGCGCAGGCGCACCAACCGACCTGTAGGAGTCGCTGTCCACAACGTCCGATCCCCACCCACCAGCTTCCCACCCCTAACATTGCCAATTGTGTTAGTATGAACGACTAGCCAAGCTGGTAGCAATGCAGAGAGCTGGGCTCGAACCCAGCATCTCCTGCATTAGTGGCGAGCGCCTTGCCCACTGCGCCACTTAGTCGCAAAACATAATAATATTTAACTAATTTGGATTGTGATTCATCCGAACAAATAATTACACTGGGCAAAGTGTCACATCACAACTGGATAGTCTTTAACAGTGTTTATGTCACATGTTGACAGGACAGGGCTCCCCATATAACCCCCTCCCTAATACAAACTAAATGTAATGTTAACGTGCACTTATTCACAACATTGTTTTTGTTGACACAGAGGATCATGGAATGCACTCCTATACCTACTGTACAACTGTGGAGTATACCCCCATTAGATTACCAGTACCATTGGAATAACGTTCCTATGACGCACTATGAACTGCTTGAACTGTGGGTTGCAGGATGTCTCTTCCACAGCTGTGCCTAGAACATTTTCAACATTATTGACTAATTGATACGTGATTGGGCACAGCTGTGGACAAACGATTGTGTGGGGAAGGGACCTGGGGATTGGCTGATGGCCAGCCCCCGGGCGCCTCCCCCAGCTCTCTGCTAATTCTCCATAGGTGCGTGATGAGGTGATGGAGACACACCTGGGCTTTATAATGGGAATGTCAAGATGGCAGACCTTTCCTGGCAGAAGTCTCTGAATGTGAGTGCACATACTCCCTTCTGCGACGCAGGCTTCAGTTGCATCCTCCAACTTCATCCTCCACTGTGGACGCACTGTCTGCTAATCTGGGGTTCTCCTCAACGCACCATCTACCGCCAGTTAAGGGCCCCTTTTTTAACTTGCTGTGTGAGGCTGGATGTTAAATGTGGAAGCCGCAGGGGACTGGCCAGACACGTATAGAATCGACGTCAACATCACTTTTTCGACATAGAGATTTTTCAGGAATGCACCACAACTGTTTCCTCCACTGGGATATTTTGTTGGACCAACGACACAGTGTTGCTCAGGCTCTATATCCCGGCAGGCGACATACAGACACTTTTCTGTTTACATTTTCTTTTATAATTGTTTCGGCCCTTCCCCCTCATTAGCTGTCTCCCCACATTCGTCACTTTTCCTGCCCGCTTCCCATTTATTGTGTTTTTACTAGTTAGGTAAGTTTCAACAGTCATTTATTTGAGCTCCCAGTGTGTTCTCCCCTCGTCTTCCCTCCTTCCCTGCGTGCTCGACACGCGGTGGTCCATTAGGCTGGCGGGGACACCTGCCGTGGTTATAGCAGCAGTAGCGAGCGACAGTGACTCAGGAGGTAGCTGGCACGTGCACACATAGAGCCCAAAGGGTGCTCGAGCACCTGCCCTTTTGTGCCTCATAAAAAAAGTGCCCTTTTTATGCCAAGTTTATTTATTATCTTTTTTTTGTAATGATTTTTTCCCACCTTAAGTAGGATAAGTGAGCTCCTGCACTGATTATTATAGTTCAATATTCAATATTTGATCACCAAAACCGCCCAAAAAGCATAAAAAGGGGCCCCCCCCCGCCCAAAAAGGGCCCCCAAAAATCGGGGCTTGCGCGATTCGCGCACTTGCTTCACACATGCACAGGCCCAGTGCCCTTTTCAGCCTTTGAGCACCTGCCCCTCTAAAGTCCTGTGCACGTCCCTGGGAGGTAGAGCGGTCGTCTGGTAAAGCGCTTTGGATAAAAGCGCTATATAAATGCATCATTTATCATTTATTTACCATTTACTGGGAAGAGTGTTTGCTGCATGCCATTGTGTAATCACAGCCATTTTATTGAGCGCGTGTTTGGCCCTGTGACTACCTGTGTAAACAGTGTTTCAAGCTCGAGTGGCTCATGAATGAAGAGCATGAGTAGGTAGCAGCATAGTATCCGATTGGCGGATGATGACAATCTCCACTTGTGTGTGGCCATTTTGGGGCGTCGGCGCATGTGGCCAATTAATTGATTTGAGTCATCTATTATTTTAGTTTGTTCAGTATTTCGTGGCAACCCTTTTCTTATTAGTGCAAATGTAACAGTAATATACAATGTACAGGTGATTAAACTGGGTATAAAATATATAAATGAGTACTACTGGGTGTAGTACTAATCAGAGTACTGTATGTACAGAGTTGTAATATTAATATGTACAGAGATACAGGTGTAAAGACAGTATGGTAGTAAGTCATACTGGCCAGCAGCATAACTAGTAGGTAAAGGATATATATATAGATATAGTATCTACAGATATGTAAATGGTTTATGTGCAGGTATGTACAGACAGATGTGGATATATATATATATATATATATATATATATATATATATATATATATATATATATATATATATATACGGTAAGAATAAATATATATGGGGCGCCCGAGTGGCGCACCACATACAGCACTACGGCGCAACACGGCCGACCCGGGTTCGACTCCCGGACCCGGTGATCTTTGCCGAATGTCTTCCCCGGTCTATCTCCCATTCCTCCTCTCTCTCTCTCTCTACCGGACCGCCCAGTAGCAAAAAAAAAAATCAATAAAAACCTAACTTGTCCGAAAAGGACAAGTAACATTTATATATATACAGTATATACAGCATTATTGTACACACACATTATCATTTATGTTGGCCTCCTAGTCCCCTGTGCTCAGCGTTGGTAGGTCAGGGTGCCGTCCAACCCATCCTACTGGCTGCTGCGGCCACGTGGGGTTCCTCAGCACCAGGCTGCGCTGCCTTCAGGCCACGTGGGGTTCCTCGTCACCAGGCTGCGCTGCCTTCAGGCCACGTGGGGTTCCTCGTCACCACGCTGCGCTGCCTTCAGGCCACGTGGGGTTCCTCAGCACCAGGCTGCGCTGCCTTCAGGCCACGTGGGGTTCCTCAGCACCAGGCTGCGCTGCCTTCAGGCCACGTGGGGTTCCTCAGCACCACCAGGCTGCGCTGCCTTCAGGCCACGTGGGGTTCCTCAGCACCAGGCTGCGCCAGGCTGTTTTTCCACATGTGTTTTACAAATGAAGATGTACCTCTGTTATACCTCCATCTGTTGTCCTGCTGTGTTACTGTGTTGGGAAATCGACCTGTGACATTTATTGAAGTGCTAAATGAATTTCATCTTTATTTTGATTGTGTCCACTCACTCAAACTACTGCCTGCTTTGTTTGTTGTCCGTCGCTGCCCTCGTGGCGAGTGGGAAATCAGCCTAGTCACAGTCTGTCACATTTACTATCTAGTCATTTAGTAATTTAGCGGACGCTTCTACCCAAAGCCACTTACAAGTTGTCTACAACAGGTCAGCAGGAAGTAAGGGTACAACGCTGACCGCTCAGGGTCAGTGATTGCTGAGTGCTACAGTCTTGAGTGCATAGTAGTATAGACATATTAGCATAGGTAGTAATATAGGCCAGGTAGAGTCATTAGTAGCAAAGTAGTTTGTCTTTTTCCACTAGAAGCAGATAGCGCAGCGTTTTTGACGGTGTTCCCTGCATGGTGGCATCCAAGCTCTGGCCCTTGTCAGGTCGTGCCGCTGGGATCAGATGCTTGTCGCCACCTCGGCAGCTGTGTGGTAGCTGTAGTGAGCCGTACTGGCACCATATACCGGTCTGATGTGCACGGCATCTGATGGTTCTCTCTGCATTCATCATGACCCACACGCACGTGTCGTTTAATGGCAGGGGTTTGGGTCAGTATCAGTAGACAGACGTCAAGGAGTTCAAAGTATTTAGAATGTTAATGAGCGGCGGTGATCTACACACACACACACACACACACACACACACACACACACACACACACACACACACACACACACACACACACACACACACACACACACACACACACGCACACGCACACAAACATGCATGCACACACACACACACACAAACATGCATGCACATACACACACACACATATGCATGCACACACACATACATATCATGTGCTGTGTAATTTTCATTGTTTGATTTACTCTGTATTGTTTTTTCACGTTTATTTGAGCTCTTTTCTTTATTAACATACATTCTTGGGTCATTTGATCTATAGATGGGAAATAACATATCCATTTGTTTTGTCACTGATTGGGCCTTTAAACATTTATTCACAAGTGCTTTTTAGATTAATTTGACTTGACTTGACTTGACTGGCCATGGTGGCTATAATAGACTAGAGAGGGATCAGCTGACTTCAAATGTAGACACCACAGTCAACCCTGCATGTCAAGGAAAGGAGTGAGATTTCAAGATGGAAAGACTGCCCCTCAGTGGCAGCATTATGATTTAGACATGGAACAACAATAACAGTATTAATTTAATACTTCACATGAAGAACCATATAAACGTAACGGTAGATATTTATTTGTTTGGTGTAGAAGTATGGGCACCTGTTAGACAGGTGTAACTGGGTTTACTAAATTCTCAAAATGTGTAAAAAAAAAAGAAAAAATGATTTTGTTGAGGTCCTAGTCTGGGGGAGGGGAGCGGGGGTCTGGCCTAGAGTTTTTTTTTTTTTTTTTTTATATTGATTTTTATTTTTTATCTATTTTCTGTAACTCGGGGAGGGGGGGCAGTTGGCAGCATTTCCTTTTGTATGGTTGTTGAACTGTTGAACTGATGCTGTAAAACTGAAAAAAAAAGAAAAAAAACCAATAAACATATTGTTTAAAAAAAAACACATATAAACTGCGTTTTCACATGAACAATGTTTTCAGACCTAATTATCTCAAGAAGATGGAGTGTTGTGTCCAGTCATAACTAAAGACAGTAGAGGTTGAGGATGTTAGTAGACAGTAGAGGTCATATCCCAGCCTAGAGGTCGTACCAAAAGGCACCAGATGTCCTTCCTCCCAGGAGCATACAAGCTTCACGAGCAGTTCATGATCTGTTCATGATCTCCTAAGTGATACAAACTAAATATTACTCAGAGCGCTAAAAAGCATCTTAATTCATATTGTTATGCAATGATGTTTTTTCTTTCTAATAAATCTAAAATATATATCTAGTGATTGATGTTACAACTGAAAATACATGAACTGTCCAAATAATTACAAAATGACCCCTTCGACTGAAGGGTTCAACTGCTCTAAATGGTAAATGGTGCATTCATATAGCGCTTTTATCCAAAGCGCTTTACAATTTGTTCCTCACATTTTACCCATTCACTCACACATTCACACACCGACGGCAGAGGCAACCATGCAAGGTGCCAACCTGCACATCGGGAGCAATTAGGGGTTAAGTGTCTTGCTCAAGGACACTTCGACATGCTGCCCAGGAGGAGCGGGAATCGAACCGGGAACCTCCGGATTACCAGACGACTGCTCTACCTCCTGAGCCACTCTCGCCCCACTCTTATAGTGAGGTAGCTGTAAAGCCAGGTGAGAAGCCGTGGACGCAGGTCCATGCTTTCTAGATGTTGCATTAGTGTGGCGTGATCCACCTGGTCAAAGGTCCATATGCTTTCTAGATGTTGCAAAGGTCGCATTCACACCAGAGCTGTTTGGTCCGCTTTAAACGCACCAGAGTTCGTTTCCTCGGATAGTCCGCTTGGTTTGGGGTAGTGTGAAAGCTCATTCAAACTCTGGTGTGGACCAAAAAAGCAAACTCTGGTCCGCCTGAAAATGTAGGTCTCGGTTCGCTTCCAAGTGAACCCTGGTGCATACTTTTGTGGTGTGAATGCTCATCGGACCAAACGCAAGACCAAATATAGGAAGTGACCTGATAAACTGTGCATCTTGAGTAGAAGGAAACAAAACAAACACTGCGGCGCGCACTGCAAAACAAGCATGCGTGGAACATGTCTCGTGGACAGATGTGGGCGAATGAGGAGGTAAAAGCCCTGATAGAAATATGGTCAGACGAGCTAATTAAACAGCTGCTTGTGGCCACTCACAAAAACAACGAGGTGTACAAGTTGTTTAGCGAGAGAATGATGGCAATGAGCTTCAATCGAACAATCGACCAATGTCACATCAAAGTAAAGAAAACTGCGTCAGCATTTCAGCAATATATGAGAATAATGTGTGTGCGTTGGGCTGCTCCGGGGAATAATGTGGTGTGTGTGTACGCTGGGCTGGGCTGCTTCGCAGAATAATGTGGTGAGTGTGTGTGAGAACTGGAGTCTGGAGCACAGCCCAATTGCTGAATCACATCCTTTGGGGCACAGGAGAGAAACGGGTTAGAGTAAGCCAATACACGGAGGGTATCTAGCAGTAGAGCTTGTGGCAGAGACGTCGTACCTGGGCAGTGGTAATTAATACCACGACAGCTTCTGGTCAGCGTCGAGGTGCAGATATAGTCCCCTCATCAGGGGAGGATAGGGTGCAGCTGGGGAGAGTGGGGTGTTTGCCCGTGTGTGAATTAGGGGGATGGAATACAGCTGGGTGAATGAGGGTGAAGGAAGGGGTGACTGAAGAAAGAGAGGATGATGAGGAGTGCGCAGTGGATAGAGAGGGGGATGAAGAGGAGCGTGTGGAGGACGTGAGGGGAAAAGGAGGGGGAGTGAAGTAGGCCCGTGCTGTGATTATGACAGTGTGTGTATGTGTGTGCGCTGGGCTGGGCTGCTTCGCAGAATAATGTGGTGTGTGTGACTGTGCGCTGGGCTGGGCTGCTTCGCAGAATAATGTGGTGTATGTGTGTGCGCTGGGCTGCTTCACAGAATAATGTGGTGTGTGTGTGTACAGTATGTGCGCTGTATAGCTGTCCCCGAAGCCTGTTTTTGGGATTCTATATATCCAATAGAGCGTGACATTGTTCAGAAAGTTTGGTGCACTTGACAAATTGCAGTGTGAAAGCAAACCGAACCAAATGAAGAATGCAACAATGTTGCAACTTCACCCCCGAATCGCACAGAGTCCACCGAACTATATGTGAAAGCGACCTAAGTGTGGCGTGATCCACCTGGTCAAAGGCCCCTCATATGGCTCAGGGTCTGTCACGTGTCTCTGCATCTGTGTGTTTTTGTAGGCTACTGTAGGTGAACACGAGTGAAAATAACACATAACGTGCATAAATGGACACGCGCACCATGCACGTGTAGCCGGTGTGATCTTAACTGCGTTGTGTTTTGTCGATTCGACCCCTGTTAAGGGATCGCCCTGAGTGGGAGTTGAACCCCGATCTGCCGCGTCGCGGGCGGCATCACAGACCACTATACGGTGAATTCACTTCTTGCTACTGGGTCTGGATGCCTCTGGGGAGTGAGTTTACTTGCAGTACCGCTTAACGTCCACAGCCACTTCACTTACTGTACCTTGTGACTGTGGATAGACTGCGGTACCTCCGTTACACACACACATCGGCGAAGAGGGTAACTATAACTACACAAGAGGCCCACCGCGAACAAGAGGAAGTTGTGTGGGCTGTGTAGTTTCAATTTGATGTATTTCTGTACCGTAAGCCATAGCTGTCAACATTGGGATTTGAAAAAACGGGGGGGTTTGCCCCGGGAGGACGGCGGAAGAGAAGGTTGGTCACAATACCTTTAAGATGTCGAGACTATGGATGCTGCTGCTGCTCTTCTATGGTAAGTTCACTAGACACCAGAGTTATTCCTTTACATTTTAGATTTAGCATATTAATTAACTCTGCAACAAATTTGGAATCAATGGCACGATACAAAAAAATAGTGTTGTGGAAAGGTTGTTTGACACAGCAGGAGACGATATTTCCAATTGTAACAAATAGGTAATTTATTTAAGAAAAGAAGTTCGTTAACAGCAAGAGCTATGGGTCAAAGATGATCGCCACAGCTTGAACAAAAACACTCTGTCCTGGAACCCTTTGCCTGTCCCTAAATCCCCTCTCAGTCCTGCCCCCATGACAGATATGATGACGTGTCACATCATGTCAGATCTGACATGACGTACATTAAGATGATACGTAGATTTAACATTGGAGAGAGAGAGAACATGAGGAGAGATAAGCAAGATATGATATCCACCCACGATATGATGTAAAACATTAAGAACATGAAGAGAGAGTGAGATATGTGTGTTTGTGTGTGTGTGTGTGTATGTGTGTGTGTGTCTGTGTGTGTGTGCCGGTGTGTATGTCTGTGCGACTGTGTGTGTCTGTGTGTGTGTGCTGTGTCTGTGTGTGTGCTGTGTATGTGTGTAAGAGAGAAAAGACACAAGATTAGAACACAGATATGATGTACTGAAATGTCCATCCACTATCTTGAGGCTGTTTTAAGAACATCAGCCAGACTGTCGCCCTAGTGTCTTTGAGCCCTGCTAGTTGACCTATATTAAACTAGTCAAGACTAACCCCTTTCCTACCTCCACCCTCGTATACACATTTTCCCCAACATTCCCCCATTTGGGGCTATCCCTAGTCCCACCCAAATCATATAACCAAGAAAATGTGAACGTCTAACTAAACAAGAAACCTTACTTCATTCACTGGACCCCTAACGGACCAACAAAAGCTGACTACCGTTCTCACAATAAACACAAAACCGCTCAAAACAAGAGTAATAATAAAACATCAAAAAAAAATAAAAAAAAATTTATAATCCTAACCTGACAGACAAATCCCCCCAACCTCCACCGCTTACCAAATGAGCCACAGTTCCGGCCGGAAACCGCGACTCTCATCAGGGAAAGGAGAAGTTGACCGTCAGAACTAAACATAGAACATCCCTCCCAAAAAAAATGACATTGTCTCTTCCATAACATTGAGTCCCAGTGTCCATCGCTCAGCCCCCCTTCCATGCCCACGCCATAGTCTCCTCACCGTATTGCCAAAAGTCACATTTTGCCAATACAGCAACCACCACGCCACACCTCCAGTCCTCGTAGAAGCATGTCCCCATGCCTGGACGGGAGGCGCTGGTACCGACCTCACCACGTGTCCCCCCATCTTCGACGGGAGGTGCCCATCTTGCCCACTGCGTTAGCCCCCCCCTTTTGTCCCTCCAGTCCCCAGAACCGATCCCCCGACCACTTCTTCTCAATGCTTCCTCAGGCTCAGAACCGACACTCTGCCGATGCCCCTTCCCATTCCGGTTTGACCAGGACCACAAGTAAAATAAACAAAAAATAATAAAAAAAATAAAAAACAATGCAATGATTTTCAATGGTTGCAATCTCTATGCCGAAGGATCATTAGAAAATCAGACTAAAATTCCTAGTTAAAGGAATAAACCAACAAAACTGCGCTCAGACCATCCCCCGTCACTCTTAAAGGAAAGAACCAACAAAAAGAAAATGTCCCTACCTCACCATACCCCTAATCCTCTATCCCCTCGTCTCCCTCTAAGGCAGCATAAAGCTGAGGATATGGCCCGATTTGTGGCTCAATCTCTTTCTGTCCCACCATCAGCATTTGGCTCGTTACGTGTGAAGTTACCAGCCTACCCAAGAGAGGCATACCACAACAGAAAAGGAGAACCAATATCAACCCTGCCACCCCGATGGATATCCCCGTCTGCATCACTATGCTTCCCCACTGTCCCAATCTTTCCAACACCCCACTCCCCCACCATTCTTCATTCCGGCCAGAATTCCCCCTCAATTCCTCCCTCAAATCCTTCAGCTTAGCCATGGCCTCGGAGAACTTTCCCCCTGGCCCCACATTCGTCGGAATGAATGTGCAGCAGTACTGTCCAAACATGGAACAGACTCCACCCTTCTCCGCCATTAACCAGTTCAGAGCCTGTCTATTCTGCCACGCCACCGTACTGGTCGCGTGCATCTGGTCCCCCATTGCATCCAACGCCTCCTCGGTGTAATTGAGATACCGCTGCTGATTGTAAAACAAATAGTTGATCCACCCGGTGTTCTTATTGACCGATATCCATGGCAGAATAGACTCAAACCCTGCCGCAATCTCATTCTTAGCCATGAACTCGGCTGGAATGCCCCTTGGCTGTCCTATGCTGTCCAGATACACCCTTGGGTCTGCCTTGTAGCTACGCTTCGTTCGAGAGATAGGAGACTCAGAAGGTCCTTCCGTCACTGATAATGGTAGGACCACCATTGGCATGATCGCCTGAACCCGGGCACATCTACCTGACCAATCTAAAGGAAGTGTATTCCTCAACCTCCTACCGCCGCAGAGCCAGTATTGGTCCGCCAGTGCCATATCCTGGACATGAAAAGGGCAAGCTACAGGCCGTGGGTTGGTATCCACTCCCTTTAACACGACCCCGTGTCCACACTTTCCTTCTTTCGTACAGTTAGTCGTGATGCTCCAAATAGTAGTGCACCGCCCCTCTGCCACCTCCCCTACATCCCGGGTCCCCTCCTTTTGCAAGCACTCGAAATCCTTGGTCAGCCATAGTTTGACACCTCTGGGTATTGGCAACCCCGTCGCTCGCTTTGACCCTTTTAACCTCCTTCCAGTTAAGAGTACCCTCCTCCCGTTCGGATGCACTCCTTCCCCTACTTAGATGCACCTCTCCCCGTAAGGTTTAGGCAGTCCGCTACGACGCAACAACCAGCTCCTTTCTCAGGACTGCCTTGTCCGACGTCGGCCCCTCTCCCCCAACAGAGATGCAGGTCTCCACTTCCGGCGGTAAGGTCTCCTCTCATGAACGGAAGCAGTCCCCTTATTTTACCTTCAGGTGCAGTTTAAGGCTGGGTCCCTTTCCAACCTTAGGAGAGACAATCCAGATTCCTCTGAATTGACACCCCTTATCCTTCTGCTTCCCAGTGGTTCTTTTCAAACCTGCTGATCACAGAAGCACAACTCGCCTACTAACCCTGTATCGGTTAGTAAGGTTACTGTGGCCTGACTGTACATTGAGCCAGGTGCATTCATGCCACTGTTGTCCAGTCACTCACGGTCCCACATCCCGCGTGTCTGTGACTATAAACAGGGTCATAACGCTCTCCCAACCGGCTGGCGACCCAGTCGATAGCGACCTCATAGTCCGTCATCAAGTCAGGACCCCAAGCGGCTGACTGTCCGTAGTACCTATCAGCCACTCAGTTTAGAAACCGACGGTCTTGTCCCCACCCCGCTTGCTCCGGGCATGGAAATATTGACCGTTTTCGCCAGCCTTGCCTGTTCACGGCAGGAGCTGTGCCCCTTCCGGTGCACCGCCCTGCTCCTAGGTGTGGACTGTCGTCCACGTACCACCCAGTGCCCACACCAACTTACGTGCGACGTTTCCTGGGCCGACTAGACGGTACCACAGTGGTATGTTATTTCATACCTCGTTACGCACGAGGGCCTTCAGTTTCTCCCCAGCACTATAGTGTGTGTTTAACGTGCGCCCAGACTCTTGCGAGCCCACTGCCGCCTGTTAGAGGCTAGAGGTTCGGGGTGCCTAATCCCCTCCCTAACCTCCACCTCACACTCATGCGGTTGACCCTCGCTCGGGAGTGGTACCAGATCCGCCGGGTTATTGCCGTGGCATGTTTTTATCGTAACGTCACTGTACTGCAGGAGCCTCATGTAAGCCTGTTGCCGTTGGCTGGTCAGAACAAATTTGCCTCTTTCAATCAAGTTTGCCAATTTGTGATGTGTCCAAATGCAAATGTCATATCCCATTGTCATGGCCGTTGCCACAATCATTTGATTTCCCCCCGTCGCATTCTCTGGGCACCCCTAGTGATTACCCCCCTGGTTTCGGGGCCCTCCTGTCTCCCCCTGGTCGTGGGGCCCTTGTGACTCCCCCTGGCGCACGGGTCTTCCATACTCCGAGCCGGGACGGTATGGTTGCCTACATCTCATTTCCCTGTGTCCCTGCATGCCGCAGTTCCAACAGTGGAAACGGGGAAACTGTTGTTCGTTCCCCGGTCCCTGTGTAAACCGTGGGCCTGATTGCCCATTCCCTGCCTGCCGCCTGGACGCCTGGTTCTGTGAACTATAGCCATAGCTTCTCACTACCTGAGGTGCAGGCGGGGGTCCCTGGTCCTGCATGGGTGGAGAGGTAGCAGATGACACCATTACTGCCTGCAACCTCCTTTGGGGCTGCAGTTGTTGCTGAGTTAACTTCCTTGAGTCATTTCTATCCTGATCCCTGACTTTCTGCTCCTGAGCCCTTTGCTTCTCCACACTATGTGTTACATGTGCACAGAACAAAGGATAAGTCATGTCCATTAACCCCACCACGTCTTCCAGTCTATTCTTAACCACCTCTGGAAGCCCTCTCATCACACTTTCTCTAAACATCGCTCTCTGCAACGGGTCAATTTCTGGGTTGTGTCCTAGCTCACCTCTCCACTCCTTCAGTATTTTGTTCACATAGCACATGTTCACCGGCAATTGCGTGACATAAGGTGGGGATGTTGGTTTCCCTATATCCGTCTCTCTCTGATTTAGCGCTAAAGCTTCCTGCCTGTATGCTCTCCCCTTCTGGGCGTAGAGCTTCATTACCCCCAACTCTTCTGTCCTCTTTTTCAACCTCTTTTT
>NC_140171.1:19090745-19128245 GCF_963971535.1 Notolepis coatsorum
GTTGATTGTTTTACTTATCGCTAATATTATGGTATGTTTTACTGCTTAATAATATATATGCCACCGCTTGTATATTGGACCTGACCTGGCAACAAGTATGTTGATATTTCATGCCAACAAAGCCTACCCGAATTGAACTGAATTGAATTGAGAGAGAGAGAGAGAGAGAGAGAGAGAGAGAGAGAGAGAGAGAGAGAGAGAGAGAGAGAGAGAGAGAGAGAGAGAGAGAGAGAGAGAGAGAGAGAGAGAGAGAGAGAGAGAGCTATCTCACTTGGCCGAACGCCCAGAATTAGCTATCTTTAGCAGTTTTTGTTTTGAAAACTTGAGAGTCTTATCTACAGAGGACAGAAAGGCACAGTTATGTGTATATGTGGAGAGTGTCGTGTAAAGAAATCAGGAAAAAGGGAGATGGAGAGAAAAATTGACCAGAGGTCGAAAAACATGCAATTTAAAATCGATTAGTGGCCGCTACTGTTAAAAAAGGAGTCGCCCCAGTGTAACACACCTCACCGTGTTCGTTTTAGCCGTCCTTCCCAGACCTCGTCAACACAGTCCGCTCAACTTCTCCCTCCCGCAAAAACTCTGACGGATATTTATATAACAAGCTCAACGCTTACCTTTTTTTGTCGACAACCGTCAGAATTTCTACGGGAGAGGTCCGGAGCTGGCCGTGTGAGGGGGCCCGGCAGGGCGGTCTACAGGTCAAGGGTCACCAAATGTTGTGGAAAGGTTGTTTGACACAGCAGGAGACGATATTTCCAATTGTAACAAATAGGTAATTTATTTAAGAAAAGAAGTTCGTTAACAGCAAGAGCTATGGGTCAAAGATGATCGCCACAGCTTGAACAAAAACACTCTGTCCTGGAACCCTTTGCCTGTCCCTAAATCCCCTCTCAGTCCTGCCCCCATGACAGATATGATGACGTGTCACATCATGTCAGATCTGACATGACGTACATTAAGATGATACGTAGATTTAACATTGGAGAGAGAGAGAACATGAGGAGAGATAAGCAAGATATGATATCCACCCACGATATGATGTAAAACATTAAGAACATGAAGAGAGAGTGAGATATGTGTGTTTGTGTGTGTGTGTGTGTATGTGTGTGTGTGTCTGTGTGTGTGTGCCGGTGTGTATGTCTGTGCGACTGTGTGTGTCTGTGTGTGTGTGCTGTGTCTGTGTGTGTGCTGTGTATGTGTGTAAGAGAGAAAAGACACAAGATTAGAACACAGATATGATGTACTGAAATGTCCATCCACTATCTTGAGGCTGTTTTAAGAACATCAGCCAGACTGTCGCCCTAGTGTCTTTGAGCCCTGCTAGTTGACCTATATTAAACTAGTCAAGACTAACCCCTTTCCTACCTCCACCCTCGTATACACATTTTCCCCAACAATAGCCATTGTGCTTCTTACACCTGCGTTTGTAAAGTTTGTATAGCTGTTTACTTAAAGATGCATCATCTAAGATTTAGATTATTTCAATTGAGGACTGTGCAGATTCAACCACACACACAATTATTACTGTATAGGGATTAGCCTATCCCTGGTCGTGAGTTCTTAATTGATTTAGTTGTGGACCAGTCGGCCGAAAGACGAAGCGGAGACAGAGTATTCAAACTGAGCTTTTATTCATTAGAGAAGAAGACAGTCAGTCACCCCGTGCGGGCACATCACCAGTAGACAAAAGAGGCAGAATGTCCATATTACATGTCACTTTATACACTCTTGAGAAAGGGGAGGGGGGTGTGTGTGTATGTCTCTGTGTGTGTATGTATGGGTGTTTGTGTGGTGTGTGCTTGTGTGTGTGTGTGTGTGTGTGTGTGTGTGTGTGTGTGTGTGTGTGTGTGTGCTGAAAGGGAGGGACATGATTTTGCATGTATAACTGCCAGAGAGAGAGAGTGCCAAGGGAACTAGGATTTTGCATGTTCTGCTACATGATTTTGCATGTGTGTGAGGAGGGAGCCGGCCCTGTGTGTGGAAGGGGCCTTCAGCCAGAGGTCATCAGGTCACGCCACATGCAGGGGGAGAGAGACACAGAGAGCAGTGTGCAGCTAAGCACAGATATAAGATATTACCAGGCGTCAATGAACTAAATCTATCAATTCCCCCTTTTTGACGTTAAATATATACGTCAAACACACAGTTCATTGATCTGTATCCGTCGATTGTCACCTCATTACATGCATCACATCCAATACCAGACGGGATAATCAACATCAGGAGAGCAGAGAGAGAGATAGAGGGAGGGGGGGAGAGCGGGAGAGAGAGAGAGAAGAAAGAGAGAAACACAATTCTGGCAACCTAACAGAAGATACAGTAACCCCGTTGGACCCCCCTTACTCAGGCACACACAACGTCCATCAGGGCGCTACCTTCCCTCTGTCACAGTGCACCGCCCACCTGGGTCGGCCCCGTCTTCTGGAGGGCAAGGGCTGACCTCCTGAGGTTGGTCCCCGTTCCAGGTGCGGGTCCCCTAGACAAACGTGTCTCCCCTGGTCCGCCGCCTTCCCAGTGTCTCTGGACTGTCCGCTCCACCTCTCGCCGGCCGGCCCACCATCACTCCAACTCAGCTCAGTGTCTCCCCTGCGGCCGCTTCCCCCGTTCTAGTCGTGGATGAACTGCGTGTCGTAGACGACGATCAGCGGTGATTGATCTGCGGTGCCAGCGGTGCCTGGCTGCGGTGTTCCTCTCCGGCCTCTCGCACAGCTGCCATCTCCTCCGGTCGCCTCTCATCCTGGCCCGTCTATCCTTCGTCTCCTCCTGCCTGTCATCCGGTCGTCTGGTGGTCTGGTCACGGACGTCTGAGGGGCTGCTGGTATCTCACCCCTGGTTCAGACGCGCTGCAGACAGCTGGTAGTGACTGCTGGATCCTCTGCACCGTCTCCTCCTCCTCCGCGTCCCCATTCCCCGTTCCGTCCTTGGTTGCGGCTGGCCCACATCAATTCTCACTCCGGAACCTCCATTTGTTAGGGATTAGCCTATCCCTGGTCGTGAGTTCTTAATTGATTTAGTTGTGGACCAGTCGGCCGAAAGACGAAGCGGAGACAGAGTATTCAAACTGAGCTTTTATTCATTAGAGAAGAAGACAGTCAGTCACCCCGCGCGGGCACATCACCAGTAGACAAAAGAGGCAGAATGTCCATATTACATGTCACTTTATACACTCTTGAGAAAGGGGAGGGGGGTGTGTGTGTATGTCTCTGTGTGTGTATGTATGGGTGTTTGTGTGGTGTGTGCTTGTGTGTGTGTGTGTGTGTGTGTGTGTGTGTGTGTGTGTGTGTGTGTGTGTGTGTGTGTGCTGAAAGGGAGGGACATGATTTTTCATGTATAACTGCCAGAGAGAGAGAGTGCCAAGGGAACTAGGATTTTGCATGTTCTGCTACATGATTTTGCATGTGTGTGAGGAGGGAGCCGGCCCTGTGTGTGGAAGGGGCCTTCAGCCAGAGGTCATCAGGTCACGCCACATGCAGGGGGAGAGAGACACAGAGAGCAGTGTGCAGCTAAGCACAGATATAAGATATCACCAGGCGTCAATGAACTAAATCTATCAATGTGGACATACACATATCATTTAGCGGTTGAGTCCACTGCGTTGCCGAACCATGTCGAGTGTAGACTTGGACTCAACCATATTCCAGGTAACCGTGCATGTGGTTGAGTATACACCATCAGCAGTGCAAATAAACTATGTTCACACTGCAGACAGAAGTGACTGGAATCAGATAATTTTTGCCCATATGTGACTCAGATCAGATTCTTTTCACGACAGTGAAAGAACAAATCACATTGAATATGATATTTTCAATTCTTATTTGGGCCACTTTCATATGTGGTCCTAAATCAGATACAGATTTTTGCAACACAACTTCAGTCACTGAACAGTCATGTCAGAATTCATGCGACTTTTACATCACTCTAGATTGACATTCATCACAATTCTGTGGTGGGAGTCACTCTGTAAAATACAAACATGGAGGACAGCTGTGATGGAGGTGGTCAGTGGAGGGACAGTGTGGTGTTTAATTTATATATTATAAGTATTTGGGATGATACTTCTGTACTTAAGCAAAACCTGATGGGACGTATCATAACCAGTCTGTGTTTGAAAGCATATTGAAAGAAGAAATGGCTCTCAATTCATAAATTGAACCATAAACTGTGACTTCAGTGTGTCTTCATGTTTAAATCCATCTTTCTCATTGTTCATTTGCGCATTCGGCGGGTCAGTTCAGGAGCGTGACCAGTTCACACTGGAATCTGATATTGTCCACATGTAAAAAATTATGTGAACACTAGGGCTGTCCCCGATTAAGGATTTGGATGGTCGACTATGATTGGCAAAAATTTGCCGTTAGTCGACTATTGGGCAAAAAAGAAATAACAAAAAATATTTTAAATTTTAATTTTTTATTATTTTTTTTTAAATTTGTTATCATTCCATTTGGGCTGTGGGAGCTGCTTAATGTCTGAAGGAGTCGACTGAAGGCTTCTTGTCTTCTGCAAAAGCATGCAATTGGTCAACTGATGGATACATCTTGATATTAATTTTGTCTAGTCTAGTGTGTTCATTAGATGGGTGAAATCCTCTTTCAGTGCCTCTGTGCCTGTTTTCGTAGGCAGTTAGCCTCTGGTATGCGTGCCATTAGCGTTAGCCACGCTTCTAGGCCTCTTTTCTTTTGGAAAGAATGATAAAAAAATATAGATATATATATTTCTTTATACATTTTTCTTTTTTTTGTATTCGATTAAGAGGTTGGCAGTCGACTACGGCTCCTTTCGACCGATTAGTCGACTAATCGACTAATAGGGGTCAGCCCTACTAGGTAGTGGTGGTTATTTTAGTTTTACCCCCATTCTTTTATCCTGGGCCCTCATTTATCAATGTTGCGTAGAAAGTGTTCTATTTCCGTTCCTACGCACGGAATTTAGAATGTGTGTACGCACAGAAATATTGGGATTTATCAACCGTGCGTACACGGGTCCTACGCACACTCCGTATTGATAAATACCATTTGTTCTTACCGTCAATGCTCGTGCATGATTATCCATATATGGTAATGAAACACCCCCCATGGGATGTGAAATAATGGTCGACTCTAACCCGAGCGAACTCTGAGAAACTCCACGAGCGAGATTGTTCACGGAGGCGCTGTCGAACCAAGAATTTTGGCCAATCATAGTCGACCATCCAAATCCTTAGTCGGGGACAGCCCTACTACCTAGCAGTTGAAAATAAACTGGAAAACAAAAGCACCCTATAGAAAAGCCTGGAAACACTCAAGACACCTCTCCTACTACTGAGGGCAAATATTCAATGAACAAGCATCTGCATCAGATGCCACTCAAGCACACACACCTGCATGCCATACCACACATGGCACACACACACACACACATGAGTCACTGCCGTGTGTCTATGGAGAAACAATCACACTCCCCTGACTAAAAGTTGTTTCAAACGAAAACGGCTGGATGTCATTTTGCCAAATCAGCATGGCTGTGAGTGTGAGTCTTTCACCTTTTACATATCTAGCTTTGGCATGGATTGATTGTTTAGATCGCTAGCATGGCTAACAAATGCAAATATATTGTAGTCTGCCCTGTTGTTCTGACCAGGGTTATGTTCCTTTTGCCTCCTTGATGCGTGCGCACACTGAGTCTGACATACAGCGAACAGGTCTATAGGGTTGCCTGACGATGAGTGCACAGGGCTCTCAGAATAGGACCACAGCATCATCACAGAGCAGTTACTGGAGCACACCAGAGTTATGCTCAGTTCACTTTCAATGAACAATCAATTCAAGAAGTGGGTCTTCTTAAAATTCTACTGGAAAATCTTTTGTTATGAGATGTTTGTCATATCCACCATATAAAAAAAATTATAAATAACAGCCCCACCATTAGAAAATTAATTGCATTAATAATTTTCTTTGCTGTGACCAGCAGCTCTAATAGGTCATTGTCGGTTGGTCCACAGACAATCCCCACCCAGTGGTTACGGGATTCGCCCTAGGGGCATGGAGGTGAGACGCGTGTGAAGGTGTGTGTGTGTGTGTTCATGCCAATTGGCTAAAAGGGGGGGGGGGGGGGGGGCGTGGCAATGGGAGTGGCCTATGGTAAAAAGGTCACAGCTACCACAAATGTGCGCTTTTTAATTGATTGAACAGAATGTGAACTGACTGAGCACACAGATGAATCTCATTCATCATTATTTGGTGCAAGTATAATGTATTTTTTTTTTCCTTTCTTTTTGTATTATCTTTTTTCCCCCTCCTTTTTCCATTTTTCTCCCATCCCAATGTTAGTCGGTATGCCAATTCCCAATCCCCTTCCTAGTCGTTGCGCACTCTACCCCCTACCGTTGGAGACTATCACATGCTTCCTCCGACACATGTGTAGCCAGCCCACCGCTTCTTTTTCACCTGGCAGCGTGGACTCTCACTGGGGGAGTGTAACGTGTGGAAGGGTCACACTACCTCTCCCAGATCCTTCCCTCGTTGTGCAGGCACCCCGACCGAACTGTAGGAGTCGCTGTTTACAACGACCAGGACCCACCCCACCGGCTTTCCCAGTCCCACCTGCTGACACTGCCAATTGTGTCAGTATGGACGGCCGACCAAGCCGGAGGCAACGCAGCTGGATTCGTTCCCACTGTCTATGCGGTGGTAGACAGACGCTTAGTCCGCTGCGCTACCCAGCCGCCCTTGGTGCAAGTATAATGTTGACGTAGTAGTAGACTGTCATGTTAAGACATAAGTAACAGCTACACCAAGTAAAGATGAATGAGGTGATCTGTGCGCTCTTTCCTCTTTTACCTTATTTTTAGATCATGCAATACATTAGATCGTGACGGAGTGGTAAATTAACTGCATTTATATTTATATACCGACAGCGGAGGCAACCATGCAAGGTGCCAACCTGCTCATCGGGAGCAGCTAGGGGTTAAGTGACACTTCGACGCGCTGCCGGGAGGAGCCGGAATCGAACTTGGAACCTTCTGATTACCAGACGACCACTCTACCTCCTGAACCACTGTCGCCCCCAGTGTCTGTCAATTTATTGAGTGAAAACTTTCTAAACGAAAGATCAATTGGCAATTTTAAAAGCAATTGCCACTTTGAATGTCAATTTTCCCCAGAGTTGTATCGCCATTTGCATCTGTCACACTGTGACGCATAAGTACGGGTTCAGCAGGTCCCCATACAAAACTGTTGAAAAACAGGACAATAGTTTTATTGACAGAATATTAAATTAGGATGCACAGACAACAGGGCAATGTCCCTTTAGTGGATTGGCGGGATTGGCAGGTCACGTGGGATGACTATTGGCCGAATAGTCATCCCACCCGGTTGCACAAGGGCGGGCTTTTTGATTGATGTCTTTATTGATGCAATATAACAAGGATTGCGCAATACAGTACAAAGAATATTGATAAGGATAAAAATACAATAAAGCCCTA
Source organism: Notolepis coatsorum (assembly GCF_963971535.1). Lineage (NCBI taxonomy): Eukaryota > Metazoa > Chordata > Actinopteri > Aulopiformes > Paralepididae > Notolepis > Notolepis coatsorum. The sequence continues at coordinate 19,098,211 of NC_140171.1, forward strand.
GAGCTTGTTTTTATTGTGGTCCTTTAAAATAAGACAAGTGAAGTGAATGAATGTGTGCATATGTGAGCGTGTGTGTTTGCGGGGAACATAAAACAAGATACAATATGAATGACTTCATACAAAAAACAATACTTCACATCAATAGAGACCACACCAAATAACAATGGGCCTCATTCACGAAGCAATATTATAGGAACAGATTCCGTTCTTAACCGTTTTAGCATTTCTTCTTATTTTGTTCTTACCCGGGATTCAGCAATGTTTTCTTATTTTAGCTTTTCTCTTAGGCAAGACCAAATTGAGAAGAAAAAAAGAGTGGTCGAGAGCACTCTTAACCAGATAAGAAACTCTTACCCAGATGAGAATAATAAAAAAAAAAGCCTACCATTGGTCACTTGCCCCCAAATACGACTTCCAAATCCAAAACCTTTCAATAATAATAATAATAATAATAATAATAATAATTATTATTATTATTATTATTATTATTATTATTATTATTATTATTATTATTATTATTATTATTATTATTATTATTATTATTATTATAACTTATTGCGTGTGTTATGCTTCTGAAATGAACTTTAGAATTACCTTTAGTAATTCTAATAATAACCTTCAGTCTAAAGTGTAAGCCAGACTGGCATTTCTCTTCCGTAACAAAGCTTCCTTCACACACTCCGCAAAACTCACCCTTGTGAAGATGACTGTCCTGCCCACCCTGGACTATGGTGATCTATAATCCGCTGCGCCACCTATAATCACACACGACGGTGCAGACATTCACTGGACTTTAGGAGCGGAGGGAGGGCTCCTTTAAGACTCAGGATTCTGCAAGGGCGGCTGGGTGGCGCAGCGGACATTGCGCTTGTCACCAACGCAAGATTTGATTTTGATTTTGATTTTATTAGGGATCCCCATTAGCTGGTGCGATAGCAACCAGCTAGTCTTCCTGGGGTCCACACACAAAAAAACATACAAAACAATCACTATTGCAAAAATAAAATTATTAAACGTCAGTACACACAATGCATAATGAAACTACTGTAACAATTAAGATAGCTAAAATTACATTAGTGTAAAACAAAAACAAAAAATTACTTTACAGTGTTAAAAACAATTTAAAAACAATTTAAGATTCTTTTTAAAAGTGAATCTACTGTAAATGCAGCAGAGGTTCCGAGGCAGGCCATTCCAAAGAGTTAATGCTCTAAAAATAAAAGATCTCCCCAAAACGCTGGTTCTAGGACCTGGCAATTCAAGCTGCCCACTACTGGAACCTCTAGTGTAATGCTCGTGCACAGTATTACTAAAAACAATCTGATTATGTATAAAAACAGAGACACCGGGTTCGACTCTGGCTGTCGGCGTTGCCTCCGGCTTGGGCCGGCCGTCATACTAACTCAATTGGCAAGAGTTAGCGGGTGGAAGTCGATGGGTGGTAATCTGGACGTTGTTGTGGACAGCGACTCCTACAGGTCGGTTGGGGGACGCCTGCACAGCAGAGACAGGAAATGGCGGAGGTAGTGTGAGCCTCCCACACGTTACACCTCGCCAATGAGAGTCCGCACTGGCAGGTGAAAAGATGTGACAGGCTGCCTCCACGTGTATCGGAGGGGACACGTGACGCAAGGCTTCTATCCTCTCTACGACCGGCCTGTGGGGGGGCATATGCGAGCAACGTTCAAGACAGGGGAGGGGAGAATTGGCACGACAAAATTGAGATGGGAGAAAAATAGAAAAAGAGTAGAAAAAAGTGGATACATTTTTTTTATCTAGGATTCTGCTAAATGGGGGGGGGGGGGGGGGGGGGTTATTGTGTACATATGATGACCCTGATGTAAACAAGACGGAGGTCTTTCTCTGGTCTGCATCCCTAACAATTGTGTGTATTGAGCCGTACTGTATTGTACCCATTCTGCAATCTGTTAATAAAATCTTCAATCAATCATCAATGCATGTATGTAAATGTATGTTGGGAAGTAAAGGAAAGAACTCGACCACCGTCTGCTGTTTCATCGTTCTTGCACTCCCACAATGTCATCTATAAAATGGCTTCAAAGACGGCTCTGCACAAACTGGACACTCTTCACCATTCCGCTTTGCCACCAATGCACCCTTTAATACACATCACTGTGACCTTTACAAACTGGTTGGGCGGGGCTAGGGGGTGGCTACTTGGGCTCAAGCCCTGAATGTTTTCTGAAAAGCCCTGAATCTATTTAAAAAAAATAAAAATAAAAATAAAAGAAATAAAAGAAAATGATCATTGTTACATGAAAATATGTTTGCACCAGATTTAGCAGAAGCTAATTTCCATCTGTGGTCTATCCAGCTGCTAACTGTATTTGAGTGAGTTAAGTCTTGGTGTCATGGTAGACTCAGACCTAAGCTTTAAATCACAATCAACAAGTTGACAAAAACTTAATTCTTCCACCTTAGAAACATAGCTAAAGTACGGCCATTTATAAATCAAAAGGACGCTGAAAACCAGATCCATGCCTTTATTTCAAGCCAACTCGACTACTGTAATGCACTCCTTACCGGCCTCCCGAAAAAATACGATGATAACTATTTTATTGCAATGCACTATTGCATTATTTTATTCTATTTTACTAACTATTTTATTGCACTGGGGGGGCTGTTGGAGGATACTGTGATCGCAGACGTTACTGTAGCCTGTAGCCTGTAGGCCTTGTGTATGTATGTATGTGACAAATAAACCTCTTGAATCCTGTCATATATTCAATCAGTTTCAGTAACTACAGAACACATAATACTAGACAACTCACTTGTTGAGGTCCGGCCGTCTGGACGGTCTGGGCTTCCACAGCACATTCCATGATAAAAAAAAAGTATCCATTTAGTTAGATAGATGATAGATCATCATCCAACACTGTCTACAGTATCCTATCCTGTGTTCTGATACGACCGCAGGCGCCGGCACAGTCACCGGGCGTTGTCAATAATAGTCCCCACCGGAGCAGCACCAGCAGCAGGTGTAATTGTAACGGCGTCGCCTGTAGATGATCCCGCCTCCTGCTGCTCTGTCAGCTTCACTGTCTTCGTGAAACCAAAATTGGTTAGGCTTACTTGTTTTCGTTTAGACATTATGCATTCCTGAGTGACCTTATGTACTGGCTGTCAAAATGATCACTGTGTCAACAAGTCACAGCCACAGGTTACAAAGTGGGTCAAGTTTGATTTGTGCCGTGCGTGCGTGCAGGCTGCAGCGCCGCCGCGCTCCGAATGGTAATTGCAAGAATAGCATGCATGTTGCCATATTACGTGTGAATTAGTGCGCAAATCATTAATCATACATCCAAAATAGCATACGTTTATTATTATACACGATGATGATACAGAAAATTACAGAAACCGACGGCGGCGATTGCAGAACCAGTATTGGTTGGATTATATTGATTGTGGAACGTACTACCTGGAGAAGAGCATCGTTAATACCCACTGTCGTTTGGATTTAACCACCTTGAGGATCTACATTCGGGCTGGCCTCATTGACCGAGGCTAGCTGGCTATCATCATTGCTATCGTGCAATTGGATTACAGTTATTGCTTTTGATGCTGAGCTTTGGATTACAAGGATTGGATTCTGTACGTGAACCCCCTTCTTCTTCAATTGATCAGACTGAGTATCCGAACATTCCTCTCTCCTCCAGAGCTTACAACTCTGGGAGGAACCCATTGTCTCCAGCGGTACCAGCGTTGCCCCCTATAATTGTCATCCTATACGCCAGGCGGCGTTAGCCTAGTACCCCATCGTAGGAATTATTCTATTCCCACTGACTTCTGCTACTGACTGACTTATGCATATTCTTCGCCATACAAGCGCGACCCTAATTCTCATATCTGTACATTTACTGCATAATAATAAATACCCTCAATGATATTTCTTTGTCCCCGTGCCGTGTTATTATGAGTGTCTGCCACATTTAGATGTACTGTCTGGCAAGTAATACTAAGTACATAACTAGCAGTGGTTTAATCTATCACAATCTTTAATACAGTCAGGGTTTTGTAACCCCTCAGTTACAATTGGTCCTTCGAGCCGGAGGGTATCAGTGATCTTTAATATCATATTAATATTGATATGGCCAGCGGCGGACACTCTCCAGACGGCTCTCCCAAACTAGAGCGCCCTAGGCGCAAACGTCAGCCACCTCCACACCTGGAGGACTACGCTTTCGTTTTACCTCCTAGCTTATCTAAAAAGACGTTAAGCACGGATACAACTGATAGCTTAAGCATGCCCAATCCTATCGACTTGTCGGCCCCACCAGTGGGTTCAAACGAAACTGACTTAGCTCACGGGGGGGAACAAGCGGGACATGACGTGACTATACCCCAAGACAGCGCCACCGGGATAGACCCCGGAGCGCCCCAGGATAGACCAAGCGCCACCGGGATAGACCCCGGAACGCAAGAGACCCAAGAGCGCGCACCCGAGATAAACCTCGGCGCGCACCCAAGAGAAGAGTACCGCGCTCAAGAGATGGACCTCGGGGCGCGGGAGAAATCAAGAAGCAGCGCTCAAGAGAGGGACCTCGGAGCGCGCCAAGAGAACAGGTCCCCACCAAGTCCTGCCAGCGCCCGATCACCTCCATCAGTGTCATCCCCCAGCGAGGCTGACCAGAGACTAGCGCAAGTCCTGATCGCCACGCTGACAGCTTCAACCGAAAGGACATCAAGCCCACCGGCACAAACCTATCTTGGACCAGGAGGCCCAGTACAGCCCCGACCTCAGCCCCGAGCCACTGCGTTACAAACCCCCGATCCAACCCATGGGTGAGTTTAATGCACAGTCAGCACCAAGGAGCAGCACCTGGGGGGCCGGCCTCTGGTACCCACCTAACACTAACCCACGACCCCACGTACGGGGAGACTCGCCAAGGAGGCCTCTCCCCCTACGCGCATCGGTGTCCCAGCCATCCATGGCATCTTACCTTGGAACACCCACGTTCCCAGACTTTACGCGTGAGGACAGAGCACAGTACACGGAACTACGCATGTGTTTAGAGACTATAATGTCCGATGTACACGACGAGTCTTATAAATATGCCATCCTCCTCAAGCATCTTAAAGTGCCCAGAGCGCATAACATAGCGCTGGCATATTCGAACTCAAGAACCCCCTACTCAGATGCTCTGGTGGCCCTCGACGCGCGCTATGGACGCATATGGGATTACGTGATCCAAGAAATACGAGATATCGACCGCCTCCCCCCAGCCAAAGACAATAGAGCACTAGATGACCTCTCTATTAAGGTACAATCCCTTGTGGGGATGCTGGGGTCACAAAAGGAGAAGGGGAGATATGAACTATATGCAAATTCCGACGTGGAGCGGATACTGGAGAAGCTCCCTCCAGCCCGTCAAGAGCGTTTTCGGCGGCAGAGAGACCACGGTGACCCCCACGGCCCAGAACCATCCCTCCTAGACCTGGCTGATTTCCTCGCCAGGGAGGTCAGCAGTCTACGATTGGACACATTCGTGTGGAGTGGCTCTAGCCCTAGAGATGGACCGAGGAGGTTCAATGACAACCGCCGGTCTGTGACCGTGATGCACCAAGCCGAGGCTGAGTCACGGCAGACGAGCCACAACCCCCACAAGGAGAAGTGGAAGGCTGTCTGTCAGTACTGTGACAGTGAACACCAGCTGTCACAGTGCGACGCCTTCAAAGACCTAACTACCGCTGAAATAGGTCAGTGGCTTAAGGACAAACGCCGCTGCTTCCGCTGCGCGCGCGGCCACATGGCAGCTGAGTGCCGCCTGAAGAAAAGATGCGGCAAGTGTGACGGCGCCCATCTAGAAGTCCTGCATGAGAGCAACAAGCGTCCGCCAGGAAACCAAAGTAGGCCCGTCACGGTGATGTACCAGGCCGAGGCGGTGTCACCACAAACCAGTCCTGAAACCACCCCCTGGTGTCCTGACTGTTGCAGCAGACACGGGGACTCACGGTGCCACCCGTACTACCACGAGTCGGCGCCACCACCGACGAGTTACAACTCCCCCGCCAAAGAGGAATGGGAGATCACATGTACTTACTGCAACGGCGGACACTGGCTGGCACAGTGCGACGAATACAAGACACTGAACCCCGCTGAAATTGATCGGTGGCGTAAGGCGTACACGGCGGGCGCCGCTCACCGCGCATCACTGTGCGGGGCCCAACAGCGAAGATTAGCCCGACAAGGCAACCGACCAACAGGAGTGCTCCACATAGACCCTGAGTATAGCGGGAGCCCCCGAGTGCTCATCAAAGTGGTCAGAGTGCTCCTGAGCTACGAGGATAAGGTCCTGGACACTTACGCCGTCCTCGACGATGGGTCTGAAAAGACTCTCCTCCTCGCTTACGCCGCAGCCCAGTTGGGCCTGCGGGGTACCAAAGAAACAATGACAATCCGTACTATTCAGCGAGACCTAAAAACCATAAAGGGCAAGAACGTCTCATTCACAATAGCAGCGGTCGGGCAGCCCGAGAAGCGGTACAGCATCACTAAGGCATTTACAAGCCATGACATAGGTCTGTCGAGCTACGACTACCCCATCCCACAGCTGATGGAGAAGTACGCGCACCTACGCAGACTACCTATACCGCTCATCGACGGCGCCACACCGACCCTGCTCATAGGCTCCGACCACGCGGACCTCATTGTCCTGATCGAGGCGGCCCACATTGGACCCAAAGGATGCCCAGCCGCGGTTCAGACCCGACTGGGGTGGACGCTCCAGGGCCCCCTCTACGGACTTGCCAGCCAACCCACGTCTACACGCTGCCTGTACACAAAGGTGAGCGACACAGGCCACTCTCCCGTACAGCCCGTTGAGAGGCTATTGACCTTAGACGAGAAGCCTGTGAGAGGACCGTGGGCTCAAGAAGAGGGAGTTCCGAACTCCACCCCCCTCAGCTACGCTCCAAGCGACGTAGCTGACCTCGAACCCAGTACCCCAAGCTACCTCTTGATGGGGCGGCCGGAACCGGCCCCTCCTCAGACGGTGTACCGAAAGAACAAGAGGAACGGACGGAGGAGGTGGAGACACAACCAAGCACAGATCGAGCAGTCTTGGGCCCGCTTCCTCCTAAGCTACCTACCATCCCGTCCAGCCCGTCAGAAGTGGGTAAAGGACAGGGACAACCTGAAGGTGGACACAGTCGTTATGATCATAGACCAGTCACTACCCCGAGCTACGTGGCCGGCCGGCCGCGTAAGCAAAGTGATTACTGGTGCCAATGGGAAGGTCAGAGCGGCAGAAGTCCTAGTCCAAGGGCGGACCTACACCCGACCCTTGGCGAAGCTGATAGAGTTGCCAGAGCTCCCTGACCCCCCTGATGACGACCATGACCCACTGACCTTGTAGATTGACCTACTACTCACAACAAATATGGAGCAGTTGACTGGACTATTAATCTGTCTCCCTTAACTAATTAGGTGCGGACTAATTAGGAGGCGGCTGTTGTGAAGGGCCAGATTAAAGCTGAGAATCTACATTTATTGTTTTATATACCTTGTATATTATTTATATATACACGTTATATCCCTTTAAGCCTGCGTGTAAATCCTAGTAATATTCACTTTCCTTATGGATAATGCCCCCTGACGGTGGCGCCAGGCAGTCTCGCACTCAGACAGGTTCAAGGGCGAGTCTGGGCAAGTCAGGACATGCCCTTGGCAGCGCATTGATTCCGGGCAAGTGGTTAGGTTTTGGCACTAGAAAGCCACTTAAGTATATATAGCGCGGCAGGTGTGAACACCAGTAGAGTTGTTCATCACGTTCAGTGTGATTCTAATGTAGTGAGAAGCAGTTCGTCTAACAGAGCGTTGAGAACCACGTGCGAAGTGAATAGTAAAAGTGTCAGATTTAATGCAGTAACGTCAAGTTCGACTTAGCTTAATGTGAAGTAAAGAGTCGTTAATTATTGTGTATCGTGCCAACAGCAGTTCGTTCGTGTGCAGCATTACCCAGCAGTTCGTTCGTTTAGCTAGTGGACCTTAGCCAGTGCGCGTGGACTAAATACATTGGTGCCTGCACACGAGGAGGCCTAGTCGGAGAACCTACTGGACATGTGCACATGAGAACCGACGGCGGCGATTGCAGAACCAGTATTGGTTGGATTATATTGATTGTGGAACGTACTACCTGGAGAAGAGCATCGTTAATACCCACTGTCGTTTGGATTTAACCACCTTGAGGATCTACATTCGGGCTGGCCTCATTGACCGAGGATAGCTGGCTATCATCATTGCTATCGTGCAATTGGATTACAGTTATTGCTTTTGATGCTGAGCTTTGGATTACAAGGATTGGATTCTGTACGTGAACCCCCTTCTTCTTCAATTGATCAGACTGAGTATCCAAACATTCCTCTCTCCTCCAGAGCTTACAACTCTGGGAGGAACCCATTGTCTCCAGCGGTACCAGCGTTGCCCCCTATAATTGTCATCCTACGCCAGGCGGCGTTAGCCTAGTACCCCATCGTAGGAATTATTCTATTCCCACTGACTTCTGCTACTGACTGACTTATGCATATTCTTCGCCATACAAGCGCGACCCTAATTCTCATATCTGTACATTTACTGCATAATAATAAATACCCTCAATGATATTTCTTTGTCCCCGTGCCGTGTTATTATGAGTGTCTGCCACATTTAGATGTACTGTCTGGCAAGTAATACTAAGTACATAACTAGCAGTGGTTTAATCTATCACAATCTTTAATACAGTCAGGGTTTTGTAACCCCTCAGTTACAGTTTGCATACGCATCTGTTTATTTCTTTTTTGTACATAGGCTGTGCATGTGTTTATTTGTTTTTATTTTATTTCTGTATTCCTGTTGGGGCCTCTTGGATCAGATCGACATTGCAAATAAGAAACCTGCTCTTAATGTTTTATCTGGCTAAATAAAGGTTAAACATTTTTTAAATAAAAAATCTGTAGTACCTTTAATCTAAAAGCTGGTTAACTATCAATTATTGCTCATCAGCCACACCTGAAAATGAGTATGTACAAACTGTATGCGTTTGTGCTCATGTTTACAACATCTGCAATCATTTCACTTCCAGATTTCATCAAATATAATCAATCATAATGTTTCAGGGTAGGCCTACACATATTTTCTGTGGAATTTACGTGTGTTTAATTTGTCGGGTCTGAGCAGCAGAGGGAGCCCTTATTCCTCTTGTTGAAAAGTCATGCGGTGATAATGCAGTGTATACAAGGTTTGACGTATAGGTTGAGGGCGGGGCTTTCACCTTTAAGTTATGGAAAGGTCTAGTAAGCAGAGATGAGACTAGAGAGACTGTTATTAGTTTGAAGGTAGAGAGAAGAACATCATATGATCACTCAGTTTGATCAAGTAGATGACTAAAAACCACTGAGGAGACATCTTGTCCCTGTCTGAGAGAATAAGCTGAGGGAATTAAAGCCACAAAATGAGACAGCTTTTGATCACCATCTTCCTCCTAACAGGTATAGCATTAATATATTACGTTCATTCATATATAAAAAAAGAAAAAAGAAAGAAAGAAACTGCTAAAATCATGCTCAGTGTTAAAGGAAACTATTTTATGTGCTTTAGGGACACCCACACATATGCAATCAGGGGCAGTTTAACTGATTGATTGATTGATTTTATTGTGGATTAGAGACATCATCCAAGGGATAAAAACATGATAAAATGCAAGCACTTAAAATGCAAGCACTTATTTCCATCATGGTCCCTTAACTGACATTAAAACTGTGCAAATTCAAGAGCTCAATGGGGGAAAATACCTTTCAGTACTCAGCAGCTTGTGAGTGGAATAAACTGCCAGTGTCTATACAAAGTATTGACTCAGATAGACATTTTAAACAGGCTTTGAAGAAATGTCTTCAGTCACTCTTTTATTTGTGCATGTCTTATTTGTGCATACTCGTCATCTTGTCCCCCCCCCCCCCCCTTTGAGGACCACAATGGAAATAAACCGTAAGGTTTTATTGTGTTTCAATCCTCGATGGTTTTTAATTATATGTGATGGCTGTACATTTTGTGTACCAGTATGTGATTTTAGATTGTCCAATAAATTCAATCAATCAATCAATTAAACACGCCAACATTTTGGGAAATTAGCTTACCGTCTTCTCCCGAGAGAGACAAGAAGATAGATACCAGTTTCCTCTCTGTGCGTTCAGTAGAAAGCTATTTCGATAGGTCATGCAATACTACGATAAGCCAATTTCCCAAAATGTTGGCGTGTTCTTTTAAGAATTATGTTACAAAAAGGTCCTTTTTGATTCAAATCAATACCACACCACTTTTTAAAAGGCAGCTAAAACCCACTTCTACAGGCAGGCTTTTTAAACACTCATCGCCGTTTTCTCTCTGTTCATGTCTACTTTGTTCTTGTTTTTGTTTTTAGGTTTTTGTTGTCCATTCTGGTGTTTTAGCAAATTTGTTATGTCTTTTTTCTTCTACTCTTCACATGTTTTATTTCTTGTATTTTCTAATGATGTTTTAAAAATGCTGTGAAGCACTCTGTGCACTTGTGCTGAGAAGGGCGCTATACAAATAAAGTTTTACTTACTTACTTACTTACTTACTTACATCATAATTGATCTCTGATCATTTCCATTGATAGGCTGCGTGAGCTCCTTCAAAGTGAAAGGGTACGATGGAAGAAAGGTCATCATCGACTGCAATTATCCCAATGATGTAGGAGATGACAAAGAGAAGAAATGTTTCACCAAAGTCAGTCCAGGTTCTGGACATAATGTAACGGTAGTTGATCATCTGAACGGTGAAAAGAAGGATCTCTGTGAGAACGAGCATGGATTTGATGTGAAGGACTTCAGCGAGGAGAACTCCCTCAGGGTGGTCATCCCCAAACTGAGGAAGGAACACGAGGGGACGTACAGGTGTGGAGTCCCTAATGCTTCTCCTCCAAGCAATTATACTGAAGTGGATTTGTCCGTTGGTAAGTGAAGCCTACAGTTCTTTTAAAATAACCTTGGAATATTCTCTGAATTATTCAAATGATGATAGGGGAGACAGTGGCTCAGGAGGTAGAGGGAGGTCGTCTGGTAATCGGAAGGTTCCTGGTTCGATTCCCACTCCTCCCGGGCAGCGTGTCCAAGGGTCCTTGAGCAAGACACTTTTTTTTTTTATCCAATTTTTCTCCCATTTTCTATATTTTCTCCCATCCCAATTTCGTATCATCCAATTCAACCCTCCCCTGTCACGAACACTGTTTCTTGCCTCCCACAAGTCGGCTGCAATGTGGACTAAGTCATACATAGCACAAGTCCCCTCCGGTACTTGAGGTAACAGCAGTCGCATCTTTTCACCTGCGCAGCTCGATCTCTCAGTGACGAGGAGTAACGCGTGGGAGGCTCACGCTGCCCCCGACACTTCCTGATTCTACTGCGCAGGCGCACCAACCGACCTGTAGGAGTCGCTGTCCACAACGCCCGATCCCCACCCTTCAGTTTCCCACCCCCTAATACGGCCAATGTGTATTACTGCGGACGACCAGCTAAACTGAAAACAATGTGGAGAGCTGGATTCGAACACGCGAACCCAGCGTCTCTACATTGGTGGCGAGTGCCTTGCCCACTACACCACCTAGCCGCCCCCTTCAGCAAGACACTTAACCCCTAATTGCTCCTGATGAGCAGGTTGCCTCCGCCGCTGGTCTGTGAATGGATGAATGTGAGGAACAAAATTGTAAAGCGCTTTGGATAAAAGCGCTACATAAATGCACCATTTAAATGATCCTTGGTCGTGAAGTTCATTCAATGTGTAGCCGAAAGTCTTCTGTGTTTTCAACAGATCAATGCTGTCAAGAGACATTTAAAAGGTATTCTCAGATGGGGGGTGAAACGGCTATTACCTGCAGGTATCCACAAGACCATCAGGAAAGCATTAGATATTTTTGCAAAGACAAAGGCCCAGTCTGTGAATATAAGATTTCCAGTGAATTCTCGACACAACAAGGGAGATTCTCTCTGTCTGAGAGCAGTAATGGATCATTCACTGTGACCATCAGTGAAATAACTAAAGATGATGATGGCACATACTGGTGTGGGATCAAAAGAGAGACGGCCAAGGGCAGTTATATTGCTCTGACTACGGAGATATACCTGCGTGTTAAAAGTGAGTAGTTGTGAACTTCCTTATTGTCAAACCTTTTCACACATTTAGTTGCTTGCGATTTTACAAACAACATCCAAAACATTGCTATGCTTGCTATCAATATAATTCTCATTTGGATTGACCCATTCTCCTCAACTATATTATTTTCTTAGGAGATTGGAAAGAAGCCATAACAATCACAAAAATATTTGACATTGGTGGGAATGTCACATTCTTTTGTAAATATCCAAGTAACCATCAAAACAATACTAAGTTCCTCTGCAAAGGAGAAAGTCCTTCTGTGTGTACAACAATCATTGAAATAACACCTCAGAAGAACCTGCCGGGAAGGTTTTCCTTGGAGGATTACCCTGACGAAGGGAAGCTTATAGTTCGCATGAGGGATCTGCAGATTGGGGACGACGGGATCTACTGGTGTGGCTCCAGTGGAACATGGAGCCCTCAAAGTCATACTAGATTCCGTATAGGTAGGTGGTGGATTTTTTTTTGTCAAATCAGTTGTGCAATAGTCACTTTTGGTGAGTTGTTTCTATACAATTCAGTTATATGACATTTAGGTATGACACAGGACTACACAAGCATTTTTAGTATAGAAATGTGTCAACAGACTAAAGCAGGGAACCACAATATTTTGCATACGAATTATGCAGAATGTAATATCATAACTGTCTATTACTTTTCTTGCAATTGAGCCAATTTTCCTTAGGTACGGTTTTGAGGTGTGTGTTCAACAGAATGTAGTATCAAAAACACATTCACAAAAAGTATGGGTTACTGAATGCTGAACTGCACTATTATAATCACTAAGCCAGACCTTACCTGTGTCCCTGTATCACTTGTCTCTGCTGCCCTTTGATAAAAAAAACTTCCCTATGTCCATTTTCCTTTTTTTTAAGCATATTTCAGTTAGTCACAGCAAAAGTCACCTAGTAAAAGTGAGATAATTGACAATATCAAAACATGCTAGGGCTGTACCGAATAGTTCGAAGCTTCATTCATAATGTTGACATTCGAATTCTAAATCAACATAAAAAATTGTAAAAAAAAAAGCAAAAATTTCATTTTTATTTGCCAAAGTATGGCGAGTGCCATACCTTGCCATACCAAATGGACGCCCCTGCGGGGAAAATATATATATATATATATATAAAAAATTGCCCCTGCCTTGCAATGTATAGCCCAGCCAACACGGTAACAGTTGGTCCAAAAAATAGCCACAGGGCAGAAAGTCAAAACAACAGTGGTACATTAGTGAACATTCTGTGCCTTCGCCGTCTGTGTGTGAATGTGTGTGTGCATGGGTGAATGTGAGGAAGAAACATTTTAAAAGCGCATTGCATAAAAGCGTTATATAAATGCACCATTTACCATTTTTATTTACCAATAATGGGTGTATTTATTGGCGAGTCCAGGCTGAGGGGGGTTTGGAGTGAGGTCAGCCAGGGGAGGACTGGGCTGAGATGCAGGGCTAGAGGGGAGCAGGGCAGAGATGGATCCAGGGTGAAAAGGAAGCATAGGGGCTATAGGCAGGCAGGGGGGTGCAGAGCAGGCTGGGGTCCAGGGTGAGGCTGGCAGGGGGTGCAGAGCAGGCTGGGGCTGGGGTCCAGGGTGAGGCAGGCAGGGGGTGCAGAGCAGGCTGGGGTCCAGGGTGAGGCTGGCAGGGGGTGCAGAGCAGGCTGGGGCTGGGGTCCAGGGTGAGGCAGGCAGGGGGGTGCAGAGCAGGCTGGGGTCCAGGGTGAGGCTGGCAGGGGGGTGCAGAGCAGGCTGGGGTCCAGGGTGAGGCTGGCAGGGGGGGTGCAGAGCAGGAATCTAGTATATACCAACATGCTGACAAATGGCTACAAGAATATCAATATGGAAACAGGAAGCTGCTGAAATGACAGAGAGGAAGAGAGTGAGCAGAGAGACAGAGACAGAAAAAGAGAGAGCGAGTGGGGGAGGGGAACTGAGGGCACGAGCAGAGGATCAAATGTACATCTGAAGCTGAACAAATTATACTCCTGACATTAACATTCCACAATAAGAGAACAGCAACCTGGTTTTGGAGAATTGAGGATTACCTGTATATTATGTTAATTCAGGCAGATTATTATTTAATTTGTACTACTTTGTAGTCATTACAAAGTTTTCAGTAATGTGCGTGTGTGTGTGTGTGCATCATCCACACTGTTACTATTATCATCATCCACACTGTTACTATTATCATCATCCACACTGTTACTATTATCATCATCCACACTGTTACCGTTATCATCATCCACACTGTTACCGTTATCATCATCCACACTGTTACTATTATCATCATCCACACTGTTACCGTTATCATCATCCACACTGTTACTATTATCATCATCTACACTGTTACTATTATCATCATCCACACTGTTACTATTATCATCATCCACACTGTTACTATTATCATCCACACTGTTACTATTATCATCATCCACACTGTTACTGTTATCATCCACACTGTTACTATTATCATCATCCACACTGTTACTATTATCATCCACACTGTTACTATTATCATCCACACTGTTACTATTATCATCATCCACACTGTTACTGTTATCATCCACACTGTTACTATTATCATCATCCACACTGTTACTATTATCATCATCCACACTGTTACTATTATCATCCACACTGTTACTATTATCATCATCTACACTGTTACTATGATCATCATCCACACTGTTACTATTATCATCATCCACACTGTTACTATTATCATCCACACTGTTACTATTATCATCATCCACACTGTTACTGTTATCATCCACACTGTTACTATTATCATCATCCACACTGTTACTATTATCATCCACACTGTTACTATTATCATCCACACTGTTACTATTATCATCATCCACACTGTTACTGTTATCATCCACACTGTTACTATTATCATCATCCACACTGTTACTATTATCATCATCCACACTGTTACTATTATCATCCACACTGTTACTATTATCATCATCCACACTGTTACTATTATCATCATCATCCACAACCACAATCAACCATTATATCAAGACGTAGCAAATGTTTGTTTATAATCATCACAACCTGAATGCTTTTTTTTGCTTCACAAATGTTTTCTAAGTAATCTAACGAGTGATTCCCCCCTTCCCCCAGAATATCAAATAGTCTGTAACCTGATTACATAGCCTTTTACAGTGACTGTAATCTGATTACAATTACCTTTTTGTTGTAATCACATCACGTATAATCACCTGCACCCGGCCATGTCACTAGACAACACTTGGAATCTACAATACGGAACTTTGTATCCAAAACTGACACAACTCAAAAAAAAATTGCATTATAATAATTATGCATGTTTGTTTATGTTCATGATATTTTATTCTCCCCCATCATTACAACTACAAAGTCACCACCCCTCCTCCTCCTCCTACTCCTACTCCTACTCCTACTCCTACTCCTACTCCTACTCCTACTCCTACTCCTCCTCCTCCTCCTCCTCCTACTCCTCCAGGTAAGGTGTGGGTTGGCCTGTCCGGGTCGGGAAGAGAAGGGCACTGCTTATTCTGTGATCAAGGAAGCTATAAAAGAAGGGAGGGTCACCGTGTAGCACGTCGTGAACGCACATTGTGTGGGAACTTCCCGTCAGGCCGACATCGAGTTGAATGTGATCAGCCATCGTCATTCAAACAGGCTATTACCTTGGATGTCAGAATCATCCGCAATTTGTTGCATTGTTAACTAGCTAACGTATATTTCCGCAGATAGTTTGTATATTCTTTATCCTAATACAGGCTTCAAAATAACTGGCACCAAAGTCTGGCACCAAGCAGAGCATAGAACACTGGTATTCTGAAGTAGTGACCCTTCCTTCTTTTATAGTTTCCTTGACTGTAATCAGCAACATAATCACAATCTCACTGACATAATCTGATTAGCGGTAGAGGCTACTTCCAATAGGGAGGTGTAGTCTGAGGTCACTGGTTGTTCCACCCGTATAGGTATTTATCATTGGGAAAATGGATTATCTATCTTCTATCACTAACATTATTGTTTAAGCATTTCTGGTTGAAATAAAATTTGGTGATTTATTTTTATGATTAATTGCGAATATTTTCATGTTGAGCTATAGATTGTGGATGAATGAAGCACAGAAAGGTACACCATGCAAATGTTAATGCTTTATTTGTTTTAAAAGAGACGATTTGGAAATGGGCAATGGGGAAATACATTGCGTTGGACAGAGGGTGGAACACAAAAAACGGCAATGACGTAACCACTACACCTCCCTATTACTTGTGGATTACATTGAATGAATGTTATTGTTATTCATTTAGTTTCCTAATTTGACTGCAATTTCAATCATAATTCAATAATAATTAACAATAATTCATAAAGAAACAGCAACACCACCATCACAAACACATGTCTCAAAACACCCTCTGACCTTTGACCCGTGGTGAAGATACGGATAACACTTGCAGAAAACCTTAATTAAGAGGGAAAGAAAAGAGGAAGAAGCCTCAGAAGGGCAGTTTGCAGTAACTAACAGATTACGACCACAAGATCGTAATCAGATGATCGTAAAATCTATCACTTAGCCAATCACTGGAGCCAGGCAGAAAAGAATGGGACAACAACAACTACTTATGCCGCTGCTTTCAAGCCTTATGTTTACTGCTTGATGCACTACAAGGCCAGGCTGTACCAGCTCTCTCAGGGGGGACTATAGACACTAGGTGGAGCTAGGTATAACTTGCACTACTGTCTGTTCAAAAGAAAAGAAACATAGCCTTATGCATTTGGGATTTGTGTAGCTTTTTTCCTGTTGTACCAAACTCGTACCAAACTGTGACCCCAAAACCGAGGCACATACCGAACCATGGCTTCTGTGTACCGTTACACCCCTATATGTTTGTGTGTGTGTGTGTGTGTGTGTGTGTGTGTGTGTGTGTGTGTGTGTGTGTGTGTGTGTGTGTGTGTGTGCTATGCTATACAAATACAGTAAATTACCTTTTATCAAAATATTAACCATTAAATAAAGGTTGTAATTTGTAAATGTATTTGATTTTACTGTAATTTGACAGTAAGTATTTGGCAACCATTGATGCCAGACATTTATCATTTCTTGCAGTTTTTTTTCTTACAGTGTACATGTGTATTTGCATGTGCGTTACATAATTTAATCATCTCTATGGTTCCTGATTCATCTACTGAGGGGACACATTTCAGTGTAATGTCCCATATTTTGGTCTAAGTAATTGTGTGTGTGTGTGTAGTGCACATATATGCATGTGCATGGGTTTGTGTGTGTGTGTGTGTGTGTGTGTGTGTGTGTGTGTGTGTGCGCGCGCATGGCATGTCTCTTGTGCGTGTGTGAGTATCTATCTCGTCTGCATGTGAACCTTAACTGAAGTGAAGTCTTTCTCTTCCAGAGTCGCAGCTGCCACTGCTGCTCACCCTGGGCATCTGTGTGACTGCGCTGCTGTTCGTGAGCGTATTCACAGTCTGTCTGCGGCTGTCTCTCAAACACAGTTCAGCCACACACCGCAACAGAGAGGTGCGTATGTTCAGGACAGTGGCGTAAATTCATTAAAAGCCAAGGTATGGCGAGGGGGGGGGGGGGGGGGGGGGGGTGTTGGGCGTGGATTTTTTTTGTCAAATCAGTTGTGCAATAGTCACTTTTGGTGAGTTCTTTCTATACAATTCACTTATATGACATTTAGGTATGACACAGGACTACACAAGCATTTTTAGTATACAAATGTGTCAACAGACTAAAGCAGGGAACCACAATATTTTGCATACAAATTATGCAGAATGTAATATCATAACTGTCTATTATTTTTCTTGCAATTGAGCCGGTTCTGAGGTACGGTTCTGAGGTGTGTGTTCAACAGAATGCAGTAACAAAAACACGTTCACAAAATGTATGGGTTACTGAATGCTGAACTGCACTGTTATAATCACTAAGCCATTGTAAGACCTTACCTGTGTCCCTGTATCACTTCTCTCTGCTGCCCTTTGATTAAAAAACTACTGTATGTCCATTTTCCTTTCTTTTTGTGGCATATTTCAGTTAGTCACAGTAAAAGTCACCTAGTAAAAGTGAGATAATTGACAATATCAAAACAATGCTAGGGCTGTACCGAATAGTTCCAAGTAGGGATGTCCGATATTATCGGCCGACCGATATTATCGGCCGATATCGGCAGTAAAATGTGATATCGGAAAATATCGTTATCGGTTTAAAAAAAGAAAAAACAATAACAATATTTGTTATATATATATCCAGTGAAATTATTAGTTACCTGAAATTATTCAGTTTTTTGGGGTGGGAAACCCTGCATATATCGGTATCGGTTGATATCGGTTGATATCGGTATCGGAAATTAAGAGTTGGACAATATCGGAATATCGGTATCGGTAAAAAAGCCAATATCGAGCATCCCTAGTTCCAAGCTTCGTTCATAATGTTGACATTCGAATTCTAAATCAACATAAAAAAATAAAGAAAAAAATAATAAAGAAAATATATATTTTTTTTATTTTACTATTTTAATTTGCCAAGGTACAGTATGGCGAGTGCCATACCTTGCCATACCAAAACGACGCCCTGGTTCAGGATCATCTGTCAAATGAAACATCGTCGCTAAACTAATCACTTTAATTCAATCTGTTTGTTTACAGAGTATTTATTCACTGCTGTCATGTCAAAATATTGTAACTTCCAATATTCCAATGATATAAGTGTTGCAGATAATATTATTATGTATTATAAGACACAGTAATTCATAAATAAACCTGCATGTGAGAGTATTTCAATCAAATCCCAGGGCGTATGAATGTGCTATATCACATCTGTCTTCAACGTGCACAACACGGCGACGTTTATAGCCTTGAAAGCGTTGCTTATCTGAAAACGTTCCATTAAAGGTCTCTCACGCACCTGAATTCTGCTTCTGTAAAAAGCCTTCTTAACAAACATCCAGCACCACAGAAACATGGTCCTTATTGTCTTCAGCGTGGACACCTTGCGTCTGGCTGGTCTATCTGTGCATCCTATTGGGATGTTGGATCCTGATATGATAAACGGTGTGATTTGGTCTTCTGTGCCTTGACTTTGTCTGTTTTGCAGCTATCTATTTTATACTTGTTTTATGTCTGCACTTATTTGTACATTTTGTGCTCATTTTATGCCAATTGTGTATGCCTGTTTTTATTTGCTGCTGTGAAGCACTTTGAGCTGCAATTCTTGTACGAAAGGTGCTCTACAAATACAGGTTATTATTATTATTATCATGTGGCTCTTTGTCTCAAGAATTCTAATGTGTTTGTCCTCCCCTCGATAGGTCCTTCCCCAGACCTCATCTGACCTCTCCCCTGGTGGAGGTCCAGGACCAGAACCCCACCGTAGCAGTGTGCCTCCAGGCGGCCCGGACTCAACCCCCCCTGAGCGCATCACCAGGGGATCCGCCCTCAGCTCTGGCAGCAGCGACTACGACGACGTGGGCGTGCCCGGTCCGATCTGCCACTACCAAAGTCTGGACCGGGAGCGGCAGGAGGAGCACATCTACCACCAGCTCCATCCGACCCACAGTCACATCGAGGGCTCTGTAGGAGTCAAAGGCTTCACCACCTGCACCCGCTCCCCTCTTACATAGTGAGTGATGGGCTATAGAGACCTGAAGAAGATCCATTAGGATATGGTTTGTAGAACTAGTGAGAAAGTAACCTGAGAGTTATGTTTTTCTGTCTCTACCAAGCCAGACTAAGATTAAGGAGAGGCACCGACACAGTTTGTGCAACACATTATGTCCACAATCATAATATACACATGGTTTCACATAGACACATTATCTCCACAATCATAATATACACATGGTTTCACATAGACACATTATGTCCACAATCATAATATACACATGGTTTCACATAGACACATTATGTCCACAATCATAATATACATAGTTTCACATAGACACATTATGTCCACAATCATAATATACACACATAGACACATTATGTCCACAATCGTAATATACACATGGTTTCACATAGACACATTATGTCCACAATCATAATATACACATGGTTTCACATAGACACATTATGTCCACAATCATAATATACACACATAGACACATTATGTCCACAATCGTAATATACACATGGTTTCACATAGACACATTATGTCCACAATCATAATATACACATGGTTTCACATAGACACATTATGTCCACAATCATAATATACACATGGTTTCACATAGACACATTATGTCCACAATCATAATATACACACATAGACACATTATGTCCATAATCATAATATATGAATAAAGCCCAGTAGCTTTACATTTTAAAAAGGCACTAGGAATAGAGAAAGTGCATCTTCCAAGACAAGGGGGAGATAGATAATCTCCTATTGAGGAGATAAGTATGGTGAATCCATTATCTCAAACCTATGGCACCAACAGGACTCAATGAGGACTTTGATATTTGGCGTTATTTACAGTATATATAAGCCAATAGAGGGAGACAGTTAATAGGTAGAGTCTTAAAAACTTTTCATACTGGGTTACTTTGTTTGTTTTTTCCTTTTTTGTTTTCAGTTGCTAGGACCTGGACCGGGTCTAAAGAATGGAATTTATACACTGTTGTCTGTCTGTAGGTTTAATGAATCATGTCTAATACTGTTTTTAATATATATATATTTCTCTCAAAAAAATATTATTTAAAAAAAATTCATAAAATGTAAAAGATGAATTGTTATAAAATCATGTCTAAAATGTATTAAAAAATCATGCAAGTCTTGGTACCGCCCCTGGTCACCAGGTGGGGCTGATAGCCAATTTATTAATTTCTGTATAAAAAATATGTAATTTTTTCCTGTTTCTTGTTTATACTTGAAAAAGACCGGAAGGGTCGAAACGTTGTATATCTGCTGTTTGTCACAAATAAACACCTTTGGAGCATTGAAAAGTGAGTTGCGAGCCCCACTTTGTTCACAATCATAATATACACATGGTTTCACATAGACACATTATGTCCACAATCATAATATACACATCACACATTATGTCCACAATCATAATATACACATCACACATAGACACATTATCTCCACATTCATAATATACACATGGTTTCACATAGACACACATTATGTCCACAATCATAATATACACATGGTTTCACATAGACACATTATGTCCACAATAATAATATACACAGACACATTATGTCCACAATAATAATATACACATCACACATAGACACATTATCTCCACAATAATAATATACACATACACATTATGTCCACAATAATAATATACACAGACACATTATGTCCACAATAATAATATACACATCACACATAGACACATTATCTCCACAATCATAATATACACATGGTTTCATGTAATGTTTGGGGTTTGCTCGCCTCAGGGAGCAAACCTCTAGCGTTACCTGGTGGACAATTGACCCGTCTCCCTGTCCTAATTACACTAATTCGTACTGGTGTGACTCGTGAAATGTCTTGTTATATTCTCTTCCGTGTCACACAGCCAGTGTCAGTCAGCAAACTGTCCGTGAGAAACACGTACCTGTTAAGTTCTAAAAGTGAGCACCTGACCTTGAAATTAATCCTAAAAATTACTGGAGTAATGTGACACCTTCTGCTTGATCTGGTTAGCAGTCTTGCAGCAGTATTTTGGATGAATTGGAGGCGGTCTATGGATGATTTATTGAGGCAGGTGAGTTGCAATAGTCAAGACGAGAACAAACGAAGGCATGGATAATAATTTCTAGGTCAGAATGGGAAACAATCGACCTAAGCTTAGCAATGTTTCTGAGATGGAAAAAACAGGTGCGGGTCACCGACTTGATGTGCGTGTCGAGGTGCATGGCCTGATCAAAGTTTACCCCAAGGTTCCTGAGGTTGGGGCTCACATTTCTTTCTAGGGACCCAAGGCAACCAGCCACCCTGGATGCAACGCCATCAGAGGCCACGATGAGCACCTCGGTTTTAGCCTCATTTAGCTGGAGGAAGTTGCTATAACCAGGCCTTAATGGCCGACAGACACTCATTTCAAACAATAAAATTTGAATTAAAATCATCAGGGCAATCAGGGTTAAAAGAGAAATACAGCTGGGTATCATCCAGGTAAAGGTGGTAGGAGATGCCTTTAAAAGCGTTTATAATGTGTCCTAATGGGAGCAAATACAGTGAAAATAAAATCGGACCAAGTACCAAGCCCTGGGAGACCCCACAGGAAAGGGTGACAGACTCAGACACATGAGGGCCTACTCCGACTGAGAAACATCTCAAGTTCAAGTTTCAAGTTCAAGTTCAAGTTTCTTTATTAGTTGTCATACAAAAATACAGAATACTTTTATATGAAATGCTTCTTTCTGTTTTGCTCCCGAGAGTGTGCTAGATAAAAAATAGATAAGTATAAAATAAGTATAAAATAGAAGTCAAAAGTATGTAAACAAAAGTGTTCAATATGTATATATACAATACAATGCCAAGCGAAACGTCTTTCCTCCTTTCTCTCTCCCCCCTTTTTCTCCTGACACCCATGTAATGTTTCGAGGTTTCAACCGCTATTGATGACTAGTCTCCAGGCAGTTGCTATAGTTCTCACTCAGGTCACATTCTCATTCATTCAAAGGATCCGAACCGATTGAAGTTTATGGATACCATGACTTAAAATCCTCTTACCTTGACGATTAAAAGCCTCCCCAATTTAGAAAACAGTAATCCAATGGCTGGTATTGATATACTGCACGCTAACGGAGCTAACCGGACACTAAAGCTAACCGGACACTAAAGCTAATATAATTACTTCCTTTCTGGGGGGTTTCAAAATAAAAGAGCGACGTCTATAGCAGCGGAATACGTTTATTTTGTACATTATCTAACGTTAACACGAACCTAAACTAACGTTACAACTAACCTAAATAAATATTTTTATTTTTATTTTATTTCTGTATTCCTGTTGGGGCCTCTTGGATCAGATCGACATTGCAAATAAAATCGATGGTTTTTAATTATATGTGATGGCTGTACATTTTGTGTACCAGTATGTGATTTTAGATTGTCCAATAAATTCAATCAATCAATCAATTAAACACGCCAACATTTTCGGAAATTAGCTTACCGTCTTCTCCAGAGATAGACAAGAAGATAGATACCAGTTTCCTCTGTGTGCGTTCAGTATAAAGCTATTTCGATAGGTCATGCAATACTACGATAAGCCAATTTCCCAAAATGTTGTCGTGTTCTTTTAAGAATTATGTTACAAAAAGGTCCTTTTTTAATCAAATCAATACCACACCACTTTTTAAAAGGCAGCTAAAAACCCACTTCTACAGGCAGGCTTTTTAAACACTCATTGCCGTTTTCTCTCTGTTCATGTCTACTTTGTTCTTGTTTTTGTTTTTAGGTTTTTGTTGTCCATTCTGGTGTTTTAGCAAATTTGTTATGTTTTTTTTCTTCTACTCTTCACATGTTTTATTTCTTGTATTTTCTAATGATGTTTTAAAAATGCTGTGAAGCACTCTGTGCACTCGTGCTGAGAAGGGCGCTATACAAATAACGTTTTACTTACTTACTTACATCATAATTGATCTCTGATCATTTCCATTGATAGGCTGCGTGAGCTCCTTCAAAGTGAAAGGGTACGATGGAGGAAAGGTCATCATCGACTGCAATTATCCCAATGATGTAGGAGATGACAAAGAGAAGAAATGTTTCACCAAAGTCAGTCCAGGTTCTGGACATAATGTAACGGTAGTTGATCATCTGAACGGTGAAAAGAAGGATCTCTGTGAGAACGAGCATGGATTTGATGTGAAGGACTTCAGCGCGGAGAACTACCTCAGGGTGGTCATCCCCAAACTGAGGAAGGAACACGAGGGGACGTACAGGTGTGGAGTCCCTAATGCTTCTCCTCCAAGCAATTATACTGAAGTGGATTTGTCCGTTGGTAAGAGAAGCCTACAGTTCTTTTAAAATAACCTTGGAATATTCTCTGAATTATTCAAATGATGATAGGGGAGACAGTGGCTCAGGAGGTAGAGGGCGGTCTTCTGGTAATCGGAAGGTTCCTGGTTCGATTCCCACTCCTCCCGGGCAGCGTGTCGAAGGGTCCTTGAGCAAGACACTTAACCCCTAATTGCTCCTGATGAGCAGGTTGCCTCCGCCGCTGGTCTGTGAATGGATGAATGTGAGGAACAAAATTGTAAAGCGTTTTGGATAAAAGCGCTACATAAATGCACCATTTAAATGATCCTTGATCGTGAAGTTCATTCAATGTGTAGCCGAAAGTCTTCTGTGTTTTCAACAGAGCGATGGGGTCAAAAGACATTTACACTGAATTCTCACATGGGGGGAGAAACGGCTATTACCTGCAGGTATCCACAAGACCATCAGGAAAGCATTAGATATTTTTGCAAAGAAAAAAGCCCGGACTGTGAACATAAGATTTCCAGTGAATTCCCGACACAACAAGGGAGATTCTCTCTGTCTGAGAGCAGTTCACTCATCAGATCATTCACTGTGACCATCAGTGAAATAACTAAAGATGATGATGGTACATACTGGTGTGGGATCAAAAGACAGACAGCCAAGGGCAGTTATATTGCTCTGACTACGAAGATATCCCTGGATGTTAAAAGTGAGTAGTTGTGAACTTCCTTATTGTCAAACTTTTTCACACATTTAGTTGCTTGCGATTTTACAAACAACATTGCTATGCTTGCTATCAATATAATTCTCATTTGGATTGACCCATTTTCCTCAACTATATTATTTTCTTAGGAGATTGGAGAGAAGCCACAACAACCACAAAAACATTTGACATTGGTGGGAATGTCACATTCTGGTGTAAATATCCAAGTAACCATCAAAACAATACTAAGTTCCTCTGCAAAGGAGAAAGTCCTTCTGTGTGTACAACAATCATTGAAATAACACCTCAGAAGAACCTGACGGGAAGGTTTTCCTTGGAGGATTACCCTGACGAAAGGAAGCTTATAGTTCGCATGAGGGATCTGCAGATTGGGGACGACGGGATCTACTGGTGTGGCTCCAGTGGCTCCAGTGGAACATGGAGCCCTCAAAGTCATACTAGATTCATTCTAGGTAAGTTCCTGATTCATAAAGGTCTGCTCTCTGCTGCATGTGTCACAGGTCTGCTGCATGTGTCACAGGTCTGCTGCATGTGTCACAGGTCTGCTCTCTGCTGCATGTGTCACAGGTCTGCTGCATGTGTCACAGGTCTGCTGCATGTGGCACAGGTCTGCTCTCTGCTGCATGTGTCACAGGTCTGCTGCATGTGTCACAGGTCTGCTCTCTGCTGCATGTGTCACAGGTCTGCTGCATGTGTCACAGGTCTGCCCGCTGCTGCATGTGTCACAGGTCTGCTGCATGTGTCACAGGTCTGCTGCATGTGGCACAGGTCTGCTCTCTGCTGCATGTGTCACAGGTCTGCTGCATGTGTCACAGGTCTGCTGCATGTGTCACAGGTCTGCTGCATCTGTCACAGGTCTGCTGCATGTGTCACAGGTCTGCTGCATGTGTCACAGGTCTGCTGCATGTGTCACAGGTCTGCTGCATGTGTCACAGGTCTGCTGCATGTGTCACAGGTCTGCTGCATGTGTCACAGGTCTGCTGCATGTGTCACAGGTCTGCTGCATGTGTCACAGGTCTGCTGCATGTGTCACAGGTCTGCTGCATGTGTCACAGGTCTGCTGCATGTGTCACAGGTCTGCTGCATCTGTCACAGGTCTGCTGCATGTGTCACAGGTCTGCTGCATGTGTCACAGGTCTGCTGCATGTGTCACAGGTCTGCTGCATGTGTCACAGGTCTGCTGCATGTGTCACAGGTCTGCCCGCTGCTGCACGTGTCACAGGTGGAGGAAATCAAACGCACTAGCAAACTAAAATAACCTGCAGAATGTGAAACGTACCTATTCTAAAACACGTACGCTGGGTTTTGGGGATGAGAAGATGCAAACATGGGGAGACAGTCTAGGAAATGGGGGAAAATATATATATAAAAATAATAGCCCCTGCCTTGCGATGTATAGCAACGGTAACAGTTGGTCCAACAAATAGACACAGGGCAGAAAGTCAAAACAACAGTGGTACATTAGTGAACATTCTGTGCCTTCGCCGTCTGTGTGTGAATGTGTGTGTGCATGGGTGAATGTGAGGAAGAAACATTTTAAAAGCGCATTGCATAAAAGCATTATATAAATGCACCATTTACCATTTTTATTTACCAATAATGGGTGTATTTATTGACGAGTCCAGGCTGAGGGGGGTTTGGAGTGAGGTCAGCCAGGGGAGGACTGGGCTGAGATGCAGGGCTAGAGGGGAGCAGGGCAGAGCTGGGTCTAGGGTGAAAAGGAGGCCTAGGGGCTATAGGCAGGCAGGGGGGTGCAGAGCAGGCTGGGGTCCAGGGTGAGGCTGGCAGGGGGGTGCAGAGCAGGCTGGGGCTGGGGTCCAGGGTGAGGCTGGCAGGGGGGTGCAGAGCAGGCTGGGGTCCAGGGTGAGGCAGGCAGGGGGGTGCGGAGCAGGCTGGGGTCCAGGGTGAGGCTGGCAGGGGGGTGCAGAGCAGGCTGGGGTCCAGGGTGAGGCAGGCAGGGGGGTGCGGAGCAGGCTGGGGTCCAGGGTGAGGCTGGCAGGGGGGTGCAGAGCAGGCTGGGGTCCAGGGTGAGGCTGGCAGGGGGGTGCAGAGCAGGCTGGGGTCCAGGGTGAGGCAGGCAGGGGGTGCAGAGCAGGCTGGGGTCCAGGGTGAGGCAGGCAGGGGGGTGCAGAGCAGGCTGGGGCTGGGGTCCAGGGTGAGGCTGGCAGGGGGTGCAGAGCAGGCTGGGGTCCAGGGTGAGGCAGGCAGGGGGGTGCAGAGCAGGCTGGGGCTGGGGTCCAGGGTGAGGCAGGCAGGGGGTGCAGAGCAGGCTGGGGTCCAGGGTGAGGCAGGCAGGGGGGTGCAGAGCAGGCTGGGGCTGGGGTCCAGGGTGAGGCTGGCAGGGGGGTGCAGAGCAGGCTGGGGCTGGGGTCCAGGGTGAGGCAGGCAGGGGGTGCAGAGCAGGCTGGGGTCCAGGGTGAGGCAGGCAGGGGGGTGCAGAGCAGGCTGGGGCTGGGGTCCAGGGTGAGGCTGGCAGGGGGTGCAGAGCAGGCTGGGGCTGGGGCTGGGGTCCAGGGTGAGGCTGGCAGGGGGGTGCAGAGCAGGAATCAAGTATATACCAACATGCTGACAAATGGCTACAAGAATATCAATATGGAAACAGGAAGCTGCTGAAATGACAGAGAGGAAGAGAGTGAGCAGAGAGACAGACAGAAAAAGAGAGAGCGAGTGGGGGAGGGGAACTGAGGGCACGAGTAGAGGATCAAATGTACATCTGAAGCTGAACAAATTATACTCCTGACATTAACATTCCACAATAAGAGAACAGCAACCTGGTCTTGGAGAATTGAGGATTACCTGTACATTATGTTAATTCAGGCAGATTATTATTTAATTTGTACTACTTTGTAGTCATTACAAAGTTTTCAGTAATGTCCCTAAATTTACCACATCCTGTTTGGCATCTATCTTTCTTTCTCTCATTTACTTTGCGTCATACTGTATGCAGTATATAAAAAATTAAATAAATGCATCTTAAAGAAAAATAAAAGAAAGTGGTACAAATCTTTACTGCAAGGGATAAAAGTGGTGTTTATGGTGCACTATGCAGTTTTGGGAGATAATTTGTACATTTGCAGAGACATATTTACTGTACATGTAGGCTTAATTCCTAGAATGGTTCAATCGTATGTCACCATAAATTGAGGCACTGTGAACCAAAGGTTTATTCAGTTATGAAAATATACCATATCATTTTTCCACTCCCCCTAATTTCACATCTTCTTAACCGTTAACTGTCTGTAGTGTGGTAGTGAAAGAATTAACGTTCTATAGTGTGGTAGTGAAAGAGTTAACCTGATATAGTGTGGTAGTAAAAGGGTTAAGTAAAGAATAACAATCTGTTTTAAAAAATACAAAAATAAAAAATAAGATTGTCCTGACGTTGCTTCAGGCATGTGGTGTCACTGTGTACCTCCCTAAAGATGTACATTTCCATTATTATATATTTTCCTCTTTTTCTCTATATAGTAGTATCAATTTCATATATACATACATACATACATACATACATACATACATACATACATACATACATACATACATACATACATACATACATACATACATACATACATACATACATACATACATACATACATACATACATACATACATACATACATACATACATACATACATACATACATACATACATACATACATACATACATACATACATACATACATACATACATAGGTAGAGTGTTGTCTGTTAATCAGAAGGTTCCCAGTTCGATTCCCGCTCCTCCCGAGCAGCGTGTCAAAGTGTCCTTGAGCAAGACACTTAACCCCTAACTGCTCCCATGAGCAGGTTGGCACCTTGCATGGTTGCCTTGCATGTTTTTTTTTAAAGCTTTGGTTATAAGCACTATATAAACGCACCATTTACCATTTACATAAATAAATAATATAAGGGGGGATTCGGGCGTCTGGATCCAGCCAGCTGTGTCTCATCCTTTCTTCATATTTTGAGAGTTGTAATGCATAGTAGGGACTAACTGGTTCAACTTTGATATGTTCCTTTCAGAACCATTCAACAAAACAGCAAGGACTCCATCCACTCCACCGCAGTCACCCCACGGTAAATCCTGTGTTTATTCTACTTCGAAAGGTGGTGTGACAGCGATGTGTTTGAGAGGAGCTGACAGTGACACACAAACCCTGTAGTGTCAAGTTCATCATCATCATCATCATCAT
The DNA here is from genome assembly GCF_963971535.1 of Notolepis coatsorum. Taxonomy (NCBI): domain Eukaryota; kingdom Metazoa; phylum Chordata; class Actinopteri; order Aulopiformes; family Paralepididae; genus Notolepis; species Notolepis coatsorum. Next base: position 19,127,251 of record NC_140171.1, read on the forward strand.
CATCATCATCATCATCATCATCATCATCATCATCAGTAGGGATGTTCATCATCATCATTAGTAGGGATGTTCATCATCATCATCATCATCATCATCATCATCATCATCATCAGTAGGGATGGGCAAAACTCACAAAGTTGCTATTCGATAGTCACTGGGAACTACTTGAATACTAATTGAAGCATTCATTCAGAAAGTTGATGTAACGTGTGGAAGGTCACACTACCTCTCTTAGATCCTTCCCTTGCTGTGCAGGCGCCCTGACCGAACTGTAGGAGTCGCTGTTTACAATGACCAGGACCCACCCTTGCCGGGTTTCCCACCCTCTAACACTGCCAATTGTGCTAGTATGGACGGTCGGCCAACCCGGAAGCACCACAGCTGGATTCGATCCCACTGTCTCTGTGGTGGTGGGCAGACGCTTAGTCCGCTGCGCCACCCGGCCGCAGATCCAATAGACTATTATATGCCTGAGTCTCCTGAACACGGAGAGACCAATCCCAAGTCGATCGGCACATTCTCGGGCCGAGCTATAGTCACTTTTCCGCGCCTACTCCAGAACTCTGCATGCGCAGATTGATAAACCTAGATCTCTGGACAATCCAGAGAGACTCCGTCAGAGTCTATTGGATCAAAAGTCTAAAGTCTATTCATTGGATCATGTCTCCAGCACCCCCACAGCCGTAGCTACAGTACAACCACTTAATGTCAAGGCTCTCATCCACATTCATTAATTTTCTCCCCCTGCTCTCTCTCCCATGAGCTCAATCAGGCATGCAGTGGTGGTCAAATGCGGTTAAACGCCGTTTAGGCTACGTCACTGAGGCAGAAGTGCGCGCATCCTATTATTATGCAAAGTCTAGGTGATAAGTGCCGGCCGGGGTATACGGCGCGACAACACAAAAATTACTCGTCGCACCGTATACCCCGGCCGGCACTTATCACCTAGACTTTGCATAATAATAGGATACCGACAACCAAAATACAAGCCCTGT